>NW_026869849.1:1923322-2225486 GCF_018135715.1 Danaus plexippus | reverse complement strand
CTGATAAATTGAAATTATATGTCCAGGTTTCCTCACGATGGTCTCCTTCACCGTCTGTCAGTGGTGTCTAAATACTCTTAGAAAGTACATATGACTCTGAAAAATCACATGTGTACCTGCCAGGTTTCGAACCCGCGCCCTCATGCACGAGAGGCGGGCCGTTAACCTCTATGCCACCACGACCACAAATTAGAACTGCTAAACATTTGTTACATACTTTTACAATTGGTTGCAGTTACAATATAGATACGACACTATCTCTCAGTCGGGTTCACCTTCCGTCACCGGAGTGTTGACCCTCACAGCTGATGATTTAACAGCACTCATGGAATTGAAATTAATAAGGGAATCTGAATCCTCGGACATCAGTTTCAGATACCTCGAACAGACCAAGTAAACATATAACTTGCATAATTTTTATTTGATCAATTATTTTCTCAGCTGTTTACATTTTTTGTCTACTAATCTCTATCAGGCCCGAGACCCTGACAGTGGAAGGTTCAGCTAATAGGATGATTTCCAACTTCAAGTATGTCCTCGAGCGTCACGTCATCGCTCTCATGACGAACACCCTGATGCACAATATTAATATGCTCGGCACGTTGGACAAATGCGGTGATATACTTACTACTTATTGGATCAATCATTCTAAATATAAATCAGTATATTGAATTGTTTTTTTTTAAACTTGAACATTTTACATTTATTCATTTCATTTATTTATTACTTCATTTAATATAGTACCGCTAAACTCCATACATCAGACCTTTTGCCTATCGTTATCGGACAAATTTCTCTCATTTAATATCACCTGTATAGAAAAATGGTGTTTGCGTTCACAGTTCCAACATTCGCGGCGTATAAAGACCCAACCGAAAAACAGACGGATGATGATAATCCTTCAGAAGAAAATAAAATTTTCAACCCTGATGAGACCAGTGAGAAGACACAAACAAACGAAAACTACGATCGAGATAATAATACAGTAAATAATAAAGCTCAAAAATTAAAGAATTCAGCAGATTATGAAGATAAAGAAAACGGTGAAGGAAAATCAGAGGAACAAAGTGCTCAACGGGACATCGATATTTCTGTACATGTGGAATATTCACGAAATGACCATCAATATAAAAGGCCTCGATCAACTACTAAAAAGAGACCCAAGAAGCCAAAACTAAGAAGAAATAAACGTCTAAACAAAAAGAAATATGTGCAACCGTCGTTCAAACAAGAAATGACGAAATAAAATGCTTTAAAAATTGTTTTCCATTAATTAGTTGTTAAATTATTTAAAGACCTACCATGTCTTGGTAGCCGACATTAGCAATTTTCGAAATTCTATTAATGTCACAAAAATTTGTGCAACCGTTAATGAGAGCAATTAACAATAACATTGACATTTTTTTTTTGTTTTTTTAACTAATACATAATTTAATTTGGATAATAAAAATTGCGTCGTAAACACAGTTTTTATAACATCAAAAATATTTTAATATTTCATTTCAATTTGAATATTATTATATTAATATTTATTTGTTACCCGTTTTCTAGTTTTTTTTTTTTTTTGTCGGGTTGGAAAATCCTCACGGAGCCCCGCCGCCCTCGGAGAAGTGCGAAGGGGATTGTCAGACTCTTACTGACTAAAAAGCAACCCGTGTTCCTCATGTACCCATGTGTCATAGGGGCCGGTATCGCCGAAGCATTCGTCGCTACACCCCGTCCCGTTGTGTACTTAATTTTTTTATTTTTATTTTACAAGTTTCTACCACGACTTACAAATACGGTTTTTCCTTATACCGAGTAGGCGGTTGCTTAATTTTTTTATATTTTAACATTTATAAAGCATGACAAATGCTATATATGTCGAATCGGTCTATCGTTCGTCTCTTCCCTATAAAACACGAATCACTGGTAATTCGGTTTAAAGACATTTATTTCTCATAAAGAACACAAAAGTTCACTTATAATAAGAGATTACAATAATTTTGCTTGTACAATACATAAGGGTACATTTAAAAGTCTGCCTTATGAATTATATACAGTAAAATGAATTGTTGCGGGTAGTTATATTACACAAACATGTTTAGGTAGGGGTTACATTAACTTGTAAATTGTTTTTCACATATTCCATTACACGTTTTTTGAATATAGGAAAATCTTGCTATTAATGATTAAGTCTGATAATTTATTATAAATTTGAACTCCTTCAAATAAAATGTTTTTCTTTCCATAGTTGGTTCTGGTTTTTGGAAGTTCTTGTTTATTACGTTTTCTAGTGTGGTATGTGTGTGTTTGTTTATGAAAGTGTAATTGTGAATGTGTTTTATTTGTTATTATTTTTCTAATCAACATGCAGGTTTTTAAAGTGTATAATTGATTTATATTAAGAAATTTTGTTTTTTTTTTTTTTGTATAATTCAACGGATGGCGTCATATAATCATATTTATAAAGAACTTTAATAATTTTATTTTGTAAAGTTTGTAATGACTTTATGTTAGACTTCGCAGCAGTTCCCCATATTTCAATAAGATATTCGATATGAGGTTTTACTAAAGAATTTTAAATAATAGGACGAATTGTATTAGGTATACATAAGGAAATTTTACGTAGTGCTCCTATCAAAGGGGATATTTTATTTTTAAGATGATCTAATGATATTGCCAGGTTAACTTGCTATCCATTACAAGACCTAAATATTTTTCATGATCAGTTTTATTTATTGGCTCGTTAAAAATTGTTAGTTGGTCATGATTTGGTATATTTTTATTTTTAGGCGCGAAGATCATATATGATGATCTTTTGGTATTAATAGTTAATAAATTCAAACAAACCATTCGCTAATAACATTTAAATCACGTTGAGCTACGTCAATTATATTTATAACGTTATCACCAAAGTAAAATAAGCTTGTGTCATCCGCATAAAGAGTTATATCTCCAGACAAATCAATTGTACTAATGCTATTTATATAAATTAAAAACAATAGCGGTCCCAAGATAGAGCCTTGTGGTACTCCATATGTTAACGTTGCGGGCTTACTTTGAAACTTTTCGATTTTAACAATTTGCTTGCAACGGTGTAAATATGATTCTAAAATTTTGATTGCCGAACCTGTTATACCTTCTTTATGTAGTTTTTGTAATAATAAATTATGGCTGACCGTGTCTAAAGCCTTTTTTAAATCGCTAAAGATACCTAGAACGATTTGCTTACTATCCAACACGTTTTTAATTTTGGTGACAATATCCACAGTTGCTGAAAGTGTATTAGATTTCGGACGAAAGCCATATTGTTGACTAAAAAAGAAGTTTTGTTTATTGAGGTAATTATAAAGACGGACATATATTAATTTTTCTAAATTTTTTGACAAAACTGGTAAAACAGATATCGGCCGATAATTCCCCGGATCTGTTTTACTTCCGGATTTATAAACTGGCGTAACTTTAGCAATCTTTAAACTTTCGGGGAATTTTCGGTGTGTAAGACATTTGTTAAAACAGTCAGTAAGATTATCTAGAATAAAGTATTTTATACACTTTATATCTTTTACGCCGATGTCATCGATGCCTTTACTTGTGTTTACGTTCAATTTGTCAATTATTTCACCAACCTCTTTTTTTGTGGTGGGTGCAAATGACTGAATAGTGTTATTTTGTGAATGTGCAAGACTGGAATTATAACATGCCTTTAAAACAAGAGTATATGTAACTACAAATACGAGGCACACCTCGTCTGCCCGTGATCACGGTTGCTGCAAAGTAACCGAAACGTCGGGATTATGTAGTTTTTAAATAATAAAATCCGCGTAGTAAATCCGAAAAATACTAGTTTCATTTAAATGAATACTCGCGAAAATCTTAGATCTCATTATGTATAAAAATTTCAAAAAATCGTGCTGTCACAAATTACTCAGGTGGTTACACTTATATTTTTAAGCCTAACTGTGGTCAAGTAACTACAGTCCGATCATGAGCTGGATCGACCGGAGAAATACCACCCTCTCACCGGAGATCTTATCTTTTATCCAATCTTATCTCTCCCGAGATGTTGCTTCTGTCGTGCATTAGCTTACGTCTGTTTTGAGGTGTTAAGCGTGTAGCTTTTTTTTACGTATTTTATATGACAAAAAAAAATCGTACTTTCGAAGAATAGAAAAATTTTTACGGAAGCAATCTGGTATGCACCACAAATAAATGAAATTAGATATAATGGCCATCTATCACACCTACATACCTACATCACACCAATTTTAAGTACAGTTGGATAATTTTAAACTTACGTGTAGTTTGTAAATGAACTCAGATTTACATATGGCAATACACAAGCATGCATCAATATAAATACAACAATGGATTTCAAGCAATAAGTTGTCAGACATGATAAAAAAAATATATGAGAATAATTATTGCAAGTAAACGGTCAATTTTAAGGATAAGATAATTTTTAGAAAAGTATGAGAGCAGTGACTATTTCAACTTCTTTTTCATATAAAAAGCGACTATCATTTCTGTGTTGCTGATTTACAATCAACAAACATACGAATCAGCTAAACATGTTTTGCAGTTTTTACTCCTTTTTTCTTCTTACTTATGTTCCAATTAAATTTTAGTCAGTGCAATGTGTCTTTAACTTCCATACATCTACTTCTCATCTTATCACTCACACCTCTTTCTCTTATATCCTGTCTAAGACACTGCAATCGTCCTTTTTATGCCTTACTCTAAAGTTCCCTCACCCACGACTATTCGCAATATTTTTTTACACACATTCGTATCATAGCTTCTCATAACATGGTCGTATCACGATAATCGCTTTCATTTCACTAATGTCATAGACTACACCTAACATGTTCCTTTATGATACTGTCCATTCTTGTCACTACACACATCCACTTCAACATTCTCATATCTTCTACATGCAATCGACTCTAATCGACTCTCATCATTCTTAACGTCTTCTTTCGTTTTTTAGATCTTTTCATCCTTATTTATGAATAATAGCTCAGCTTGTCAACTTGCATAACCCAATCTCACAGCCCGAACTAGCTTCTTATGTTTCACTATGCTGGAGAAATGCATCAAAACTTGTCCATTTTTTGCGAGTACACGTTCGCTTTACGGTTATTCTAACACTTTCGCTTTTATGAATTTACGTTGTCAAATCATTTAAGTTTTTATTTTACTTTTCCAGACGTCCACCTACCTGATGGTAAGCCACCTTAGAATTCTTCTCTTAATTAGACTAGATAGGTAAATTAGATATGAAAATGAATTTTATTCAGTTTTATTTCCTATAGTTGTTGGTGCGATTAAAAAGTGCTAAATCTTATTAAAGGCAAAATCATACGTATCTGGATGAATACCTAGAAGTGTAATACCTATATCTCAAGCAAGTACCATGATCGGTTCTATTTCTAACTAGTAAAATCCAAAAAAATAACTCTATACAATATGAATAAGAAAAAAACTTATTCAACCATATCACATTCACATTGATTTGAAGAACCAGGGACAGAACCATATGAATTCTAAATCCTTGAATACCAGAATAGACTCCGATCGCCCTTAAATTTACACTGCCAACAATTAATTATATCTTAAGATAATTAGGGATAAATATATTTTATACACAGAGTCCTCAATTAAAACAACAATATTCAACATTTTATTAATAATAAAATATTAATTAATAATATCATTTCCATAAATGCTTTTGCAACTTTAGCAATCTCTTGAATTGTTATATGAATATCAATAAATACAAATTTTTAAAGAGTTTTGTATTAAGATTGTAATAAAAAATGGTAAAACTTTTTCCCATCTACAATAATCACACCCACATTCCTTTATTTTGTATATCAAAATTAAGTGAATGAGTGTTTTTAAGACTCTGAGAATGTATAAGTAATAAAATTATTGTATTTATTTTGTCGATATTTTGCTAGTACGTATATTGTTAACGATTGTCAATATGACGAGCAACATCTGTGATTTGACAGTAATTTGTCAAATCGACATTCGATGTTGTGGCATTCAATATGTTTCGAAATATCTCATAGTTTAACCATTAACGCTTTTTAGGAGCTAGTATTATATTTTATACAAATATAAGTGATGTTTTCAAAAAGATGACGGAGACAGAAACAGTTGACATTGAGAAGGAGCTAGATGAACTTCTTACAGAAATCCAGCCAAATTTACAAGATGTTATCAAAAGAGTAAATAAATTCTAGGAATGCCGAATTTCTATGTGTATTAGTTATTTTCAGATTTTTATTTACATTGCTTACAGAGTTTCACAAACGTTGCTCTACAACAGACTAGAAATGGGGAACAAATTAAGCCTGATATATTGGAAGATACTTCATACTTTGCTAAAAATACTCAGGTGTAAGTTAATTTTCTAGAAAATATCATGAATATTAAGATTGTCTTGTCCATTACCTTGAAATAGATTTAAAACATTTCATATACATCTTCCACAGAAACCTGACAAGGTTGGCATTAGTTAGACCTCCAACATTCCACATGCAGAATGTATCTCTGGACCTTAAATCCATGGAACTCCAGTTGAAGTGTTCACTAGGTGAAGTTAATATTACAGGGTTGTACAGTGCATATAATGAAAACCTATACAACCTCATACCTGTTATGGCTGAAGGACATTTACTGTAAGTCAATATTGAATTTGAAAAAAGAATCAACAACAACTATTATTAAAAGTATGTGTATTTTAGGTCTTGCTTTAGAGGAAAAAAGGTTTGATATGAACACAATCTACTTTATATATTGAATACTGTAAAACATTTCATAATTGAATTATATTCAAATCCTTGTTAATATAAATCCTCTATGGCATACAATTATGAATATACATATATATAAAACAATTACAGTATAACATTATCAAACATGACTGCAGATGTGAATGTTGGACTTATTCTTGAAGATGACGCATTCTCCTTTATCAACCCTGGCATTGATTTTCTTCATGATGAAGTGTTGCTGAAGGTGCCAATCTTTAAATCTACCTATACTATTAAAATCAATTAAATTGTGGAATATTTAAGTAATAAATACAAAAGATATATGTAATAAATCTTGGATATAGATTAATTTGGTGTTCTTAATAAATAATGAGGCACCATTATATGTATTTGTAAGTTGAAATATTTATTTAAATTCTATTAAATCCTATAAGTATTTACTTTCTCCTAGCTGTCATGGAGATCACCACAAAGAGATGGAGGTTACGAGTATACAACCACGGAACAGTTAGCTAAACATATTGGTATGTGAGAACAGCTATCTTCTTTACATCTTAAGCCTTACTTTTATATTATATTACCTTGCATTTCAATTATTATTTTTTCTAATAAATATTTTGAATGATGCCATCGTTATATATATATATATATATATATATATATATATATATATATATATATATATATAATTTTGTGTAATATTTAAGTGACTTAAATATTGTATATAATGAAAATGTCACTATTGGTCATTGTTAATATAAGGAACATTCCTATACAGCGCACTTGGTGGATATATTTTATACAAATATAAGTAAAAAAATACATTTAATGTATTATACACACAAATACATATGGAAATTAAAATTTAATAACTTAACGGTGATATTGTGAATGTAAAATTTATAACCAGCAGAATATTGAAATAATGAAGAATAATAAGATTGAGTCTATAAAGTAATTAAAACTTAAAAACTGGTTTTTATATCACCGGGCTTCAAATTATCAATATTACAAAAATATAAATGCACACCTTAAAAATATCGAAACGCTATGACAAGGTCAATGAAAGGAACATTAAAAATGCTAATGTTTTAACAAGCTAATGTTGTACAGTCGCAGTAATAAATCAAACATCAATGTAACAAATTATTAACAACTACTTATTAACCGCTAGTAATAAATATATTTATTTATTATGAAATCACTCATGTTACGTGATGACGTAGTTGAAGAAACAAGACTATTTACAATGCTTTTCTCTTTTCGTTGTTCATACATTGTACTGCTGATTTTGACTAAATCTTGTTTGTTTTTTCACTTCTTGCACATAATTTTTTTATTTATTTCTGAACTTATGACCTTGAATATAGAGAATCAAAAAGTTAAGTTAGGTAAGTGGGACCTACATTAAAAACTTACTAACTATTAAGACTGATTAGATCGAATTATTTATTTGATAAAAAAATCTGATTAGTAATTAATTACTTACATGGTATTAATTATAAGTTTCCATTAGATTAATGGGTAAAATTATTATTAGATTGGACAGTGTCTTATAGTAGAAAAAATTCTACCAAGATTTAATACATGAATCTGACAAACAAAATATAACCTCTAGATGACCTTCCTCTAACGGCTGCATTGTCTCTTCCTCTGTTTGCGCTACTCCGTCAGAAGCTAGAGCGACATTTGAATCAAGTACTCCGACAAGCGACCAGCGTGTCTGATCTCATGACTTGCAACCCCAGTATGATGGAGGCTTACAGGTTAGTGGAAGAGACAGGGAAAATAAGATCAGGACGGTCTTCTGCTTTGCTAGGCTTTTATATATTTTTAATTTTATACATTGGCTGTCTTTATTTTATTTTGTCACATCTATTTAGGTCATGTTCACTTACGCAGACAAAAAAATACAGAAATCATCGTATAGGGTTAATATAGGATTAGAGCACTTTTTTCTGAGCGTTATTAGAGTATTGTGAAGAAATATATTTTTATTTTGACTTTAGTGGAAACAGAAAGATGTAATTATTTGTTATAAAAAAAATAAAAGTAATATATTTGAGAATATCGTAAGGCTTTTCTGTAAAATTAACTTATGAGACATTTTTCGTGAATAAATTTACGTTTTCATTCAAGTTTATACATATTTCATTTCGCTAATCTTTCAAATGAAGGTTTCCTAATTTCTAACATAAAATATATTAGAAATTATATGTAATTCATGATATACATAAAAAAAAATTTTAGCTTTGAAGATCAGTTTAAAAAATTAATTCAATGAGAAAAACTCTCCTTGATGATATGCAAATTTTCCAGTTCAATGGTTGATCAATTGGCGCTGAATGGTAACAGAGTGGTGGACCTTGTTTTGATAAATATGAGACGAACGCTCCTACAGACTTGCGCCGAAGTTCTCGAACTACCCTCGCTACACGCAACTTTCATGCACAAGGTATATGAATTTAACTATAACCTGGTTTGGCATTTAAGTAATGCTTAATATTATATTGCTTGAAACTTAAGGAATACATTAATATATTCAGTATTATTACTATTTATATTCTCATTCACTTACTTCATTCAGATAGGTTCAGCGTCTTTTATCGGCAAGTTTGAGTCTGACACGGGCTGGATGAAGAACCTGGCGACCATCAACAGAATTAATGACGTCAGCATCACAAGACCAGACCAGCTCAAGACGAGCTTCCATGTCACACTGAGGATTAAAGATTTGCAGGTCACTAATATTATTATAATATAGTGTGGACATTTTACTGTTATTGAAACCATAATGAAAATAATTGATTCAAAACTCAGCGTAAAGAACTTAGAGATGGCTTTGCTTAACAAGAGATGCAAAAACCTCTAACAATTCCATAATAAAAGATTTTTAAAGATAACCTTTTTTAGACAACTTAAGCAATATTTTTTTTGGAAATTTGATATGAATGCTTAATGAATATTTAGTTTTTATTAAAGATTTTAATGTGTTTCGTTCCGCGAAAACGATAAATATAAATAATATATATATATAACAGATCGGCTACGACGAGTACCGTGTGAGGGGCGCGGGGGGGAATGTCGGGGTGGGGGGAAGGGTTGCGGCCGCGCTCCCAAACAACAGGGTACACCTCGCGATCACAGTAGGACTCACGAGGTGGGAACCCTACGCTCAGCTCGACGACCTCCGGGTACACTGTATGGAGTAAGTCTATATTGGAATAATATAATAGGAATAAATAACGATAACCTGACCTTCAGCTCCGAATCCAGGCGTAAAGTTTGGAAGGATCTTGAAAGAAACTCAATCCTTCACGGAAATACCACTTATATGGATCTTTTCTCATACATCACTTCAATTACATGGTCGTGATCAAACATTATTAACAAACTGAACGTAAACGAATGTTGATTGTTCTCTGTAACATGTTCACCAGCGGTATGGACCTCCACATCAGCGGTCTGGGTCCTCTGAGTGTACTCGCCGGTTCCGTCCGTTCGTGGTTGCGAGGCGCGATCAGTTCCCACGCGGCACCGGCCCTAGCGGCACAACTGCAGCACGAGCTACGAGCGGCACTCGCTGAACTGCGCCTGTGGGAGGTGCTGCACGCTAAACACTAGCCGTTTACAATGCATCAGCTATGACGTTACCGCTGTGACGTCACAAAATACGATAGATTTCTGATATCATAGAATAACATCATATAGGAAGTACTTCAGCGCTAAACAATAAGTTCATTGACAAGGTATTTAGTGGTGACGTCATACGTGACAGTGCGACCTTCAAAAACAAAATAATGATGTTAAAAGAGAAACGCTAGCAAAATTTACAACTACCCAACATAAAAGTGTAAAGCACCATCTTCATATCAAATGGTAACTAAAGAAGGGCCCGAGTGTGACGTCACAACCACACTGGAACATAGAGCATACAAACATTTATGACGTCAAAATAGAAACGCGTTTGTTCACCAATAATTTTCAATGAGACTAAAGCGAATATTTTAAATCTTTTTTTATTGATTCATCTTACCAAATTTTAACAATCATCAACAATTACTGGCTGTTTAAAGACTGATAAAACATCACTATATAAGTTATTTATCTTCTTTATATTCCCTTTTTTTATAATTAAAAGCAAAGGACTTCAATCGCAAGGATCACAATATATATTTTGTTATTGGAATACATTTTATTGTAATCGCTATTCAAATGCTATTATTTGATTTCTTTTTTTTTCTAATCTGTTTTAGACAAAAAAAAAAGTATTTATGTGAGACAGTTGTCCTAAATTAATTACGCCAATTCAACGGATTTAGTTATAAAGCACGTATGCTAAACTTTAAATTGATTCTGTTACAAAGAATAACAACATTAATATTTTATTATTTTCATACGTTATATACAATTTTACTCCTTAATCTATTAGCAATATTTGTTTTTTTTGTCATTTCTTTGATTGAAATTGATATTACTCGATAACCGTAGCACCTAGCTTGTGTTTTATGATGTTAATCTGCATTTGCCTGTTATCTAATGTAAGTGAAAATATTTGTTACCCTAGTAGTAAATAAAATAAATTAATTGGTATTAATGACAGCAATAATGTTTTAACTTTTAACGTCATCAGAGCAAAATGTAAATCGGTTGTGTCTTGAGACTATTTTGTATTTGTTTTACTTTATTATATAATTTGTTCAATAAAAATCATGGTTGCTGTTAGAATTTTCGTTTCCTTTGTTTGCCAAAGTATACATCTCCTATACGTTCCTTTCACACGTTGAAAATTATTTTGATCTGCTTTAAGGCGCAATGATAACAAGATCCATATGTTTTTTTTATGGAATCTCAAAGATGAAACCAGTATTATTCGGATTTTACTACGCGGATTTTATTATTTAAAAACTACATAATCCCGACGTTTCGGTTACTTTGCAGCAACCGTGATCACGGACAGACGAGGTGTGAATGTCTGACAGTTGGTCCTTGTTATTTATCATCTACCGCCATCGATTTCTTAACTTTCTGGCGTATTTCTTAATTTTACGCTATAATCTCAAAAATGTTTACAACATAAGCAAAAAAAAATATAACAGGCAATATACATTTGAATAAAACACCACTCGCCATGACCTTTAGAAAAATATTGAAAAAAAGAGTATTCTAAATCTTTGATGTGCCTAAAGCGCAGGTAGCAATGATGAAGTAGAAAGATCAAAGTTCCCAGATTTCACCTATCGACTTTCAAAACAAAAAGTTTTTTTTGAAAATAAGTTGTCCGTGACTGTAGACATGATTTTCAAAATATAATTTTCAAAAATGGATCTTTCCACATCTAGTTAGTGAGGTCTAAATGATAACAATACATACCTATAAACTATCTACTAAATCCAAAAAAAATTGGGGGCTCATAGAAATTCCGAAACGCAATATATTACCGGTAATTTTAAATCAGAAATAAAATTCTGTGTCAAGCTTTTTCTGACGCATTTTCTGACGCTGTCTTTAATTTAGGTATATTTATATAATTATTTATTTTATGAACAATTTGAACGTAACAAATTGAATACTGAGAAATATTAGCGGGAACTTTTTTTCCAATGAATATACATGACAGATATTAAATACTAATATTATGGGTTTAATACAGTCGGTATTTTGTTCGATGATCTTTTGTGTCGAAAGGTAAGTAAGCTAAAGGATAATAAGTGTTCACTACATTGAAATTTTTTGTCTTTGTTAGACAAAAGTACACTTTTTGTTCTAGGGTCTTAACCTGGGCATGTTGCGCGTTCGTATTAATGTTGCTCATGTTCACTATAATCATACTCATGGTATATGGTATATCAGTGGGATACCACTACGCTCAGAAAGAACTAGCCTCGTTTGCAAGTATGTAAATAATAAAATATTACTCCATCATTATTGGGCATGCGAATACATGCAGATATTACACAACTTCCTATGTGTTAGATAGATGTCTAATGTGCTGTCATTTTTAGTGTCATCAAGGTCAACTACTGAGGAATCGATTATGAGACGTTCAGGTCAAGAAGGTAGACCTGTGGTCCGACTAGTCGCTGTTAATCGATCCGAAGTTGAACACGCTCCAGAACCTATCCTCGGTAAGAATTGAATAGGATTTAATTTCCAAAAAGAATACCATAATATATACAAACACATTCTTAATCTTCATATATTTTAAAAAATTATAGAGGTTTACCAAACAAGAAGTCCAGGGGAAAAGGTGTTTTTGGAAACAACGGAAACTCCAGTAGTATTTTTGGAAACTGAGAGGTAACATGTCTTTTAATGGATTTTATTTTTTTGCGAATAGTGACGATAATTATTTCATTGCTCTTTTAGACCTCCTAAGGAGCCAGAACTTTTACCCCATGAAAGAGATTTAGCACGAAGATTAATTGGTAGATTCAGACGATCTAGAAATACAACGACGACAAATATCCCATTTTTAAGACCTCTTAACAGCACGGAACCACCCATACCTCTGGTCGGAAAATGATTTAAAAGAATATTACTTACAAACTTTATGAAAATTGTACGTTGGTCACTTCGATTACTTATTTATTAGCATTTTGTCATCAATGTTTGACTAATGATCACTTTAAACAAGAGGAACTATGAAGAATCTTGTCGGAAATGAAAAAATATACATATATATTTATTGATGTGTTTTAAAAACCATACATTTCTTAAATAAAATTCCTGAATATAAAAGTGTCTTTATTCTGTTTAAACTTACATAAATACATTTACAACACGAACAAAACAACACAATTACGAAATTGGATATATATTTAAAAAATATTAGCATTACTGATGTTCGCAGTTCTGTTGAAGTTGATAGTGTTGTTACCATCTGGATTGAGGATTTCTCTTCTCGAAATGCGGTGTGCGAATCCACGTTTAACAGCCTTGTCTACTGAACGCATGACCTGGCCTGGCCCTGAACGGCCCGGACCCGAACCCGATCGTAACGCCCCAGCAGCTTCGGCAGCCTTTGCTGTTGTAAAATAAAGTATAGAACAAATTTTATAAACAATTTATTAATAAACAAAAAAAAATTCGTTTAATATGGAAAAAAATAACATCGATTTACCTATTTATGGAAGAAAAAATGTTATTCGATGAATATAAAACGAAGAAAATATTTATGTGAAAAACTAAATGAAAATAAGAACTGACTGTGATTACGAATAAGTTATGTAACAACAATATGAATAGAGCATGCAGTTTACCCATGGCTTCAACAGAATTTTGGACAAAACAATAATGGTAACCGATTCCTATTCCCAGAACCATCACAGTTATGATCGTTATCATCAAACAACATGTTAGCATCGCACATACAGTGCATAACGATACTCTGGAAAATTATCATCATTGTAGTTTAGACTTATTAAGCCTTGATTTGTGAATAACGGCCTTGCACGTACCTTTCTAATGCATCTAGGACAATCGACACAAATGAACTTAACGAACAACAGACACAACCCATTTTCCGATGTTAACATTTTCCGACCATAACAAAAATTTTAAACCAATATGAACTAAATTATAAATAGCTCAATCTTTCTTTACATATCTTATACTATAGGTTGTCGAGACAAATTTTAATTATACCATTTTATGTACACAATCGCAAAATTTTCAGTGTCAAATGTGTCAATTTTAAAATAAAATCAAGCATTTTATTGAGAATATTTCGCTGGTATTCTGTCATAGGTACAGTATATATTTCTAAACGTTATTCTTTTTATTGATGGCTTGATCCCACATCTATTATTTAATAAACTTTCTGTACCAGTTCCTTCTTATTGTTAAAGATAAAAAACAGTGTAAGAAACTAAATCGATAACGCGCCGAGGTGTTTTTTTACAGCCTAAACTACCGTTCGTGCCGCATTCAACAAACACGGGTTTTGGAACAATCATCTTGAGAGGCCTTTAATCTTTTGTAGATTATTAAGTATATTTGTACCATCTACTTTTATTAAAATTAATGATTTAGTAATAATTTTATGTTACTAATAATACTAAATAAACTCGACTCTCAATTCAGGCCAAGGGCATTGCTTTTTGATAGGATGGTCATTGGGCCATCAGCATTCTTATATCGTTCCCTTGAACTCAAGCCCGACAACGCATCCGCATTACCATATTGCAGTTGTCCATGGTTGACGGTAGTATGAATCCCATGAAGTATGCCGTCTACTCGTTGGCCCTTCTTACCATAGGAAAATTAAAAGAATGCAATATATTTATAAGTTATGATGCTATAAAGGTCTATTGTTACAAAACATTAATGAGTGCCGCGCAGGGACCGGGTGGTAGAGTCATTGTAATATTTTTATGAGCGGCTCTTTACTAATAATTTTGGTTTTGTTTCAAGTTAAAAGAAATTCAGGATTATTTTAGCATTCTAAAACATATTTTTTTTACCTGAGTTTTTATAAAGTTAAATCTTGGTTAGTCTGAGCTCATCACTGTTAAAGTAATTACATTAATATGGGTAAAGTGCGCGAATTTAGCAGTGAAACTCGTTGTGCCATAGTTGTTTTACACAACGAAGGCAAATCAGAACGTGCGATTGCCTCTCAACTTTATTTGTCGAAGACTTCTGTTCATAACACAATACAAGGAGACTGGCATATATCGTTTGCAATCGGGAAGGCCAAAAGCTACCATTTCTAGCAAGGATAAATTTATCGTCGTTACCAGCAAGCGGAATAGACGCCTAACAGCACCACAAATCCGTGCAGAAGTGAACAAATCCTGATCTAAACCTGTGTCACAGACTGCAGTAAAAAGACGATTGAGAGATGCTAACTTACTTGGTCGCGTTGCCGTTCGAAAACCACTACTTAAGCCACAAAACAAAAAGAAACGGATGCAGTGGGCCCATACCCATCGAAACTGGACTGAAGAAGACTTTAAAAAAGTTCTTTGGACAGATGAATCCAAATTTGAAATATTTAGATCGAAAAGACGAATTTTCGATCGACGTAGCGTTGAGGAAAAGATGATGCCAGACTGTGTTTTACCAACCGTCGAACATGGTGGTGGTTCCATTATGGTCTGGGGATGCTTCTCGGGCTATGGAACCGGAGATTTGGTACGAGTTGAAGGAATTATGAAAAAAGAGCAGTATAAACAAATACTACAACAAAATGCCGTTCCGTCTGGTGTAAGATTAATTGAAAATAGTTTTTTTTTTCGAACAAGATAATGATCCTAAACATAGTTCAAAATTATGCAGGGGTTATTTAGAAGATAAAGAAACAGAAGGGGTGTTAAAAAACATGGTGTGGCCCCCTCAGAGCCCGAATCTCAACCCGTTCGAGCTTTTGTGGGAAGAGCTTGATAGAAATGTACGCAGTTCTTGCCCCTCCTCGCAAAAAGACATGTGGAAGACTTTACAAGAAAGCTGGAACAATATTGCGCAAGTGACAATCGACAAATTGATTGGTCGTATGCCAAGACTAGTGAAAAAAGTAATAAAATGCAAGGGAGGGTTTTTTGATGAAAAATCTGTTTAAATATTAATTGCATTTTTAATGTAAATTATTATTTTTTTCTTCTTGAGGTATGTGTAGGAAGTATGTATAAGTATGTTAATTATTAATTAAACCTCTTGCTTCGTATTTTTTTTGAGTTTTATTTCATTTTTATTCTTTGATGAGGGTGGTCTAAAACTTTTGGCCGGCAGTATATGTTAATTTTGCATAAAGCATGATCTCCTAAACAAATAATATTATTTAAAAATATCTAATCCCAGTGTAAATACTAGAATCCTTATAGTATCTACTACAATCCTAATACAGTTACTTTCACACTGATTTTCATGTACATATAAATTTCATGTATGATATTCTGTCAATAATTCTAAATATTTATCTGTGCAATTGTTTTGGCAAGTCTGAAGTCGTGTTGTCAAAATAATGGCAGATGAAAACAACCAGAAAAAGAAACAGGATAATAAAAATCCAAAACGTATCCCTAATAAAAAGTTTTCTATTAAAAAACGATTACCAGTTCGACCTGTCGAAGGCAACAATGTCATATTTGTGACGAAAAAGACAAATTTTAAGGTAACCACTAAATCGTATGGTCTGTCATTACAGACCATACGATAACCAAATTTTAAATGTTTAAAAAAGAAAATGTTGCAACTTTATAATTATTATGTGTATTATTAATAGGCCCAACTAGACAAATGCTGCGATCTGCTTACAAAAGGTGAAAAGGAAATAATACTACACGGCTTAGGTGCCGCAATACAAAGATGTTGTAACTTAGCGCTACAACTTGAAATATTGTTTTCTGGGACCTGCCAAATTGAAGTTAATACCGGAACGGTTGATCTGATAGGCGAGTTGTTTTTCTACAAACTTTAAATAAATTTCAAATAAAAATATTTATTATTGGAATTTTTCCATATTTTCAGATGATCTGGAACCTTTGACAGATGATGTAGATTTCGGAGCTCAAGTCAGACACTCGTCTTCAATACATATTAGGATATTCAGAACTGCAATGCTTGGTGCAAACCAGTGAAAATGTTTTTTACATTAAGTGAAATAGTGCAGTGGATAGGACTCACAGTTTTCGAAATATGGATCAATTTGATCACAATAACAATATTTTCAGCTCTTTTAGCTCTTAAAATCGACGGCTTAGTAAACAGTGCCTGGTGGACTATATTCGCCCCATTATTTGTAAGTGATGCAATGAATGCTTATTTTTGTTGTATAGTCTGTATAAGGATGACGTTAGCGACCTCCTACAAAGCTTCCATTTACCGAGCATCTTGGAGTTATATATTTTTAGGCTTAACATTTGTATTTAAATTTTTACTGTGTAGAAAACTACAAGGTGACTCAGCCATAGAATATAGTGAAGTATTTGCACCACTGTTTATATTGTTACAACTTATAGCTGTAAGAGCATGTCAGTTACATCAATAAAACAATAATTAATAACTATTTTTTTAATGGAACTAAGTATTTAATATAGTTTTTGAAATGAAACAAATTTTAACCAAATTAGATTGAAAACTAATTGTAAGCAAAGAAAGGAAATATAGAAAGAGAAGAATATTTAATTAAACATGTTGAAAAATCCGCCCCTATTCCTCTTTTCAGTGTTAACAAAAGAAAAATTAAAATTATTAGCATTAGGTAACTTATTATTTGTGTCTGAATTATTCTCAGAAGAATGTCCAAAAAAAGACAACCCCACTTTTTTAAATCCTGCAAATATAAGATTACATTAATAAAGAAAATTTGATGTTATCTTTCTATTGAATCATACCTGATAAGAAGTTTGGCACTTCCTGCGATAGAGTACCAGTATTATTAACAATGTTCTCTGGCACTTTTAAATCGGCCTTTGGTGACAAAAGTAAGCTGGAATCTAAAAAAAAAATATAAAAAAATTAAAAACCAATATTCCCATTATAACCTGTTTTGTTTGGAACTGTCTAATCACCAAAACAATGAGGAAATTCATTGTCTACATCTTCAACGCAAGTGGAAGCCATTGAAACATCCAGTGAGTCAGGTATACCTTTCGGACCATGTGTGAATAGAAAACCGGCAACAGTTTGTTCCTGTTTACTCTAAAATATATAGTTTTTTTTTGGTTATTATAAATCAAAGTACAAATGTTAATTTCATATTATTACCACAACATCAATACTAGCTCCGACTTCCACTTCAGTATTCATATTCTGACCACACACATCCTTAATTTGAGTTGGCTTATCCGACATATCATCTCCATCACAAAACTTTGTTTTTTTATCAGATATCTGAAAGTATATTTGTGAAATCTACATTTAGTCGCAACGGGAAGTATTTCGCATCTACATACTTTAGGATTTTTTGAATATATAAATTCAGGTGACAAAGCTATGTTGTGCTTCTTGAAGATATTTTCTTTAATTATCTGGTAACTATTTTCACTGGCAACACTTGTGTTTAGTTCAGTTTTAATATTTTCTTCAACAGCATATTCCTGCGATTTATTCATATTCTCAACCTCTTGAACGGACACAACTGTACTGAATTTTACTTTTTTCTCTTGAGAGTTCTAAGAAAATTGTAATACTTATGAAGTAGCATACACAAGTCTATATTAATAAGTTGAGATGAAATGAGTACATAAATATTATTATCTATAAGAAAAGTCTATAAAATAGTAGTTAATAAACAAAAAACCTGAGACAAATCTAGAAATTGTGAAGGAGGTATTATGATGTTAGATGAATCCTTATTTGTTAAGTCAATTTCTTTAGTAACCTCTGTTCCAGCCCCTTTATCAAGCTATAGGGTACATAAATTATTAAGAAAATTTTAATACAAGCAAGTAACACCACAGAGTGTGCTTCTACAAACCTTTTCTGGTGATTGATTACTATTATTTATGTCAATGCTTGCTGGTATAACATCAACAATGCGTAATTCATTTGGATTTAACTTTGAAAATATGTTATAAGAATCTTTCTTATGCAATTGTATATCTTCTAGAATGTGAATCAACTTTTTGTCTGTATAATTGAATGTCTGAGATTGAACTTTTTCCTCTACCTCCTTAACATCATTGATATTTTTAAAATATGAAGACACATATATATTATTCATATTTTCTTGTCCATATTTATGTGGTTGTTCTTGAATTTGTATTGTAATAGAATCAGCTCTTTTAATTAACATACCATCAGCTTTCTTGACCTGTTAGCAGATAGTTATGTTTATTATTGTATTATTAGGCAAAATGTATGCACATAATTTTTAAATACCTGTTCCAATTTATCCATAAGCATGTCTAAATCAATATTTTGAAGCTGCAGCTTTGGTAACTAAATATAATGCATACAAATAAGTGATATTTAGTATAAGATAAGATTAATAAATCAATTTAATTGTAAATTGTATTCACCGACCAGCATTGCATCTTCATTATCATCATCTGAATGCTTCTTTTCAACTGAGACAGTTTCATCATTAGTTTTTGCATCAACTGCTGCTGCGACCTTAGAATAATTTGTTTTTGGAAAATTGAAGTTTTGTTCATTCTGAAGGTCTTTTATTTCATTCATTAAATTATTAACTTCTTCTGCCTTCTGTGTGAGACAGCGTAAGACATCTGGTCGTTCATCCACCATGTATCTAGCAATATATATGGCGTGTTGTCTGTCGATATTTGACAATTCCTTCTTTCTTTCCTCAAATACTCTCCTCAAATGTTGTATTTCATTATCAAGGCAAACAACAGTATCCTCAAGGCTCTTCCTTCTATTAATAGTGAGCTGTTGCTTCTTAATAAATGGTATATTGTCATATTTTTGTTTGGACGTGAGCCAAAGTTCCTCATATTTTCTAATTCCGTTATTGACTCTTTCTATCAAATCAATTTTATCTTCCTTAATGAGCAATAGCTCTTTTTCTAACTCAACATTTGAGGATTTTATGGTTTCAAGAGCACTGCGTAAGCTAAAATGTAATTACATATGTAGTTATAAATACTAAGTTAGTTTTACATTAAATACTTTAAAAATACTTTTTTATTTCTTGCTCCCCAAGTCTTATTTCACTTTCCAATTTCAAATTGCCGCTACTTATAAAATTACATATTTGTCTAGTTTGTTCAGATTGCCTACGTAGTTTATGAACTAAAAACTCTTGAGCTACGGATATTACAAATAAGTTATTTTAATATACCTGCTCACAAAAATTACAAGTAATGCGAACTCACCCTTGATACACTGATTAGTTAGAATTATTTTGAATTGAGATTCATCTACTTCGGAAGATATTTTCTCTAAAGCCTGGACATCGTTTGATTCATTCATAATGATCAGTAAGATTGTAAGGATAACACCGATATTGTTTATGTTTTCAAAGTAAAAGGTTGAAAATTTTCATTAGTCGTTAAAAAAGGTAATGAAAATGGCGGGAACTTTTAAGAGGCAAAGGTATAAAACAATATTGTACAATTGATCTTAGTAAAATTATTTTTTACATTTTAGCAAATATTAAAGTTTTTGGCTAAAATAAATAAAACTACATTTACGGTAAAAATACTTTTTATTACATTAAGATAGTACTAATTAAAATGAAACAAAGAAAATTTAATACCTAAAATTTATTAACAAAATAAGTGTCATACAGTTATTTAAAATAACAGACATAAATGATAATTTACAATACACCCTAGCAACCTAATTAAACCAGGTACTTTTTATAAAGTTATCCCACATTAATTAAAAAAAAGTAAAAAACAAACATCGAATGCAGCACGAAGGAATGTTGGCTAACTCTAAGGTCAAAAACATTCATTAATTCGCGCACCTATTAAATGTTTACACTGTGCCATAGACAAAACCAAACAATCTTTTTAACCTGTTCCTACTATCGCTCCTCACACGGTTTAATTTTGACACTTTCGCGCCAAAATATCTACTTCGAGTAGATTTAAGCACCGTCATATAGATAATAGGAACATGATAAATAAATCTAGTCTGTTAATTTAAGGCGACGCACACGTTGTCTTTGTGTACGCCGAAATTTGCACCTTCCTTGTCATTATACCACTATACTGTACACTAGTGTCATCTTCACTCGGCCTGTCGACGGTAACGTAATAGTACCATGTCACCAATCAAATCAAAACAATACAAACATGACCTGACACACAAATCTTAATAATACTGATTGTTTTAACATTACTATAGTTTCATTTTATACGAAGATGACAATTTAATATTCAAATTTAGTAACTGATAACATTCATATTTTTAAAATATATTAAATATATTTGACTGCTCGTCAACGCGGTACACATATTTATTGGCTAATATTTCGAGTGATCTCAAAACAATTGGTCACAATACAACAATATATCTACTATATTCACTTTGGTATCTTTACTGGGCTTACGACAGATTCGTGGAATTTATACATTAGTTAAAAGACGAACAATACATGAATCTAAATGCAGATATTTTTTTTCTCGAGTGTAGTTTTATTTATAACAATTACTACTTTACGTAAAGCAGTAAACATTAATACCTAGGCAATATCGGGGAATGTCTACATAATTTTTGAAAAATAAAATAAAATTTCCGAGTCGAATATCAATTAGTTACGTAAAAAATAAAACGATCTAATTAAACAGGTTGATAACTTAGAAATAATACTCATATACTTTAGATAAACTACTGGGTCCCTTTAAAATTTAAATATTTTTTTTGTTTTTATTAATCATAAAAGTGAAAATTTTTGTACCGCCAACATTCACTAAGTGCAAACTACCGCTAAGCGGTTACTCGGGAAGGAGGGAGGGGCAAGCGAGTCTTACGTCCTAGGGGCGGCGGGCGAAGCGAAAATACCCTGGTTTCGTCCACTCGACGCCAACAGCCGAAGGTTCCGACCGGACCACACTCGGCGGAGCGTTATCAGTCGAACGGTTTAAACAGAATGGAACAATATCCCCCGTCCGGCGGAGGTCGCGGCCGGTCTCATTAACTGTAGGGCTGCGGGTGGAGGATCTCCGTCAAGAGACGTTTCAACGAGTCTATGCCGGTGAGGAAGCCGCAGTCGGGCCCGTGGTGGGGGGTCGCCGTGGCCAGAGGGGACTCGGCCGCCGCGCCGGCGAACGCTGTGTGCGCAAAGTCTATCATGCGTATGTCGACGCGTTCCTCGGGTGGAGGGGCGTGCGGGCTTGGGCCGGGGGAGGGGGTGGGAGAGGGACGAGTGCGTGGTCTTTTACCACTCGCTTCCGGTTCCGCTTCCCGTTCGTGTTCGACCTCGTGTCTCCAGGATTCACTGCTGGTGGAGGAATACGCCATCCAGCTATCTGCTGAGTCGGGACTGGGCGGGTGTGCGTGAGGTCTTCCTCTGCCAGCCGCCGTGGTTCCACTGACCTCCCCCTCTTCGTAGCCTCCCATTGTTTCTTCTGAATGCGGTACGAACGGCTCACGGCCGTCGTTGGAGATTTCGTCATGAAGTGTAGACATGTCAAAGTGTCCGGGCGAGGGAGCTGATTCCGAAGAACCGGAGGCGTCGCCCTCGTATTCGGAGGATGCACAGCCGACGGCCTCCTCCGGCACCTCTACGGGGGTGGACACTTCTCCCTCGTACACTATCAGTAAGGAGCTGAAGAAACAAAAAAAATTATATTAAAATTAAACATGAAAAGACGAAGTCATTACATATTTTTTCTTCATTGACCTTGACAAAGTGACTGTCATAAAACACAAATGATAGGTGTTACATTTTCTACAGAACAATGAGCATTGAGGAATTACATTTCACATATGGGAATATAACTGACCACGAGTAGAAGCGGTAACTGGTCTGTTTGGCGATGGCCCGCCGCAGAGCATCCAGGTCTCTGAGTACTCGGCGGACGACGGTCGCCCGGAGCCCTCCCCCTCCCCCTGCCGCAAAGAAATCCCGCAGAGCTTCTCGCAACCCACCCTCAGACAAAGCCCGACCCCAGTACTTATCCCTCCGGACGCAAGCTCCCGTTTCATCCACATACACCTGCATCAAACAAAACAACTTAGAAATCTTCAGTTACTACAACCCTATTGCAAAAAAATATATATAGATCTGAACTGCTATAGAAGATTTGGAACAAAACTTCTAGAACTGAAAAAAGGTTTTGTAACTCGTGGATATAGTAGGATGATATAGTTCCCGCAAAGCAAATGGATGATTGTAGATCATTTATATAGGATCTAGTACCTGCATCCCACAGAGTCTGACCCCCAGCGTGGCTGAGGTGGAAGCTGCACACTTTGCTATTTGTTTGGTTCTTTTCTCTGCGCTGGCGTCGTCTCCATGCTGTCTGGTGCCCATCTTCAGGTCGAGCACGCACGGCTTTCGATATGACGACGTTATGTTCTCCATCATAAGGAAGTCTGTAAAGATATGGATTGCTATCGTGATATAATGCCTAATATGGTAGAATGTCTTGACGTTGAGAGCCAGAGCAGATCCATGGGAACAGAACCTCAGAAAACTATCTTTCCACTGGCTGAATCACCAGCAACCGACACGATAAGAAATTTGGGGACCAGTGAATATTAGTAATCAATAAGTTTGTGGGTACTTCTGAATGCAGTGAAGGAATGTATTGCTTTCGAATTCCGTCATAGTGCTTTAGGGCCAGTGAGACAAATTTCATATTATCAAAGAACGCAAGAGTTTTTTGAAAATATTAGTAATAATTGAATGCTACTGACATTGCTTATTTGAATTGTCCATGTGCGCTATGCTCTTCAACACCTCGGAGGCGTTCCCGTTCCGGTGCACTTTGAATCTGTAAAAGAGAAGGGACTATAAAACATCCGCTTGTGGACCGGCAGCGTCGACATTACGGAGCTAATGAAACACAGAGATGGCGGTATCTGTTTTTTTTCTTATACTGTTACATTGCAATCAAACTTGTATCATTACCACGACTCCACGACGGAAGTCATTCGTCGGCTCGCCGTGTGAATGGGTCGTGCATCGCTCACGCTTTACTGGGATAGTTATGTAAGTATTGCGATGATATGATTTAAATGGCGACGTCGGGTGCCGGTCCGTAGTTAGTGGCTACGTCATAGTTTCTGAAATATGATAAAGGACACATGACAAGTGTCGAGGAGTGTACGGCACGAGCGAGCGAGCGATGATACGCACTTGAAAACGTCGTCGCGCTTGCGCTTCCCGCCCAGGGACTGCTTGCGGCCGTTCTCGTCACGGAAACACGGAGAGTACCGCTTGTCCAATTTGGTGCCACCGGTGTGTGAGGCCTGCATCACGCCTGCAACAAACGGCCGACACATCACTCCTCCTGGCTACTGAGACTACAACTAACGAGAGTTGACAAACTTCGTGATTTATATGAATAGTTTTCATAGACATTCACCACTTTCTAATTTACATTACATGAAACGCGATCGGTCTGAACTTTACTGACGAGGATATTCTGTTCTGATCGTGAATGATACTATCTACAATGTTATATTGTATATCAAAGTTGGTACTATTGTGCAAGTTGCCAGCTTTTACTTATGCAGTGGAGATATTATATAGTATACGTAATTTCAAAAAGGGTTTGTATATCTTTGTCATGTGTGTGTGTGTGTATATATATATGATAAATAATCTTTGTTTATTTGTGTGGAGTTGTAGTGAATGTATAACGCGTGTTTGTGTGTGAGTATCTGTATGTGTGTATGTGCTGTGGATGTAGGTTTAAGGTAAAGGTTTACAAACCCATAATAAAATTACCGCTAGGGGCGCTATTAGAGGCGGTTGTGTGGTCAGCCGCCGGCGTCGCTCCGCTCGCCGCCGTTCCGCAACCCTTGCGACAACAAGGAAACTAATATTGTGTTCCTGACCCCCGACCACTTCACCCCAGAACCCGAAAACCCCCTGTCTCTCGCTTCGCCCTCAAACCCGCCATCCGCCCGCGAGCTATCGGCCCTACTATACCACAAACTAAACTAATTTCACGTAGTCATATACTTACATAATTTGCGACATATTTTTATGTGCCTACAAGATTTACTTTTGTATCCATTAGTATTATTCGAAAGTTACGATGTTTGTCTTATTGTCAACCTACATATATAATCACATTCCATTGATTTCAAATACTTTCAATAAATTTAAACAGCATAATTTCACTATCGCATCTGTTAATTTTCATCGTAACATTATGAAACGCCAAAACACACGGAAGACCTGGTTTTCCGTGAGTTTTTTCGTACATTTTACTGGCAACATTTATATGTTCGACCTAATCCAATTTCCTTTTCATTATAGATATGTACGTGATTGCGGTCGGCGGGTTTGTATACAATACGGGCTTTATTTCTCTATCTCTCTCTCTCTCTCTCTCTCTTGACACCACTCAATAGAGTCATTCGGTCCCGATCGTCTAGTACCATTGAGCAGCAAGGAGAGTTAACCCAAAATAACATTTCATCACGTAATCCGGTCTTAACGCTTCGATACATCATCGAGTGCGTGGATAGCATCATGAAAATTTTCTACACGCAGCCAGTTTGTGACGCGCCATAACATTCATAAATATGTATAAATAAAAAATAATATACGGATACAAAATAATATATAACATTCATATAACAATAAAAACAACGTCATATATGAAAAGGGTAACAGAAAGAACGATAACTTCCTTAGTGCTCGGAAAAATGTATTAAAAAAAAACAAAACTCGATGATTTAAAACTATACATCCAATGAATGATTTATTTATAAAAAAAAAAACACAATAATAAAAAAACGTTCGATGAAAACAATGATAATGATGCATACAGCGATATAATAAAAGCAAGCAAACGCCTGGCAGAATAAGATTGGAAACTCACCTTTGTATCTTGGTACGAAGTTCTGGATATCCTCCGGAATGTTCTGGTAGAAATGCAGTTCACGTATGTTGAGAGGCTTGATGACCGTGCTGTCGTTTAGGACCAGCAGCCGTGTGTGCCCGCCCACCTGTTTCAACAACAACAACATTCAACAACGTTTTATATTATTTAAGGAACCATCCGAGTGTATTGACCTTACATCGCCCGCAGTATTAATGGAAACAAATATACAAGCGATAAAGTAATTCTCAGTGGCTCAGATAACATTGGATTGTCCGTATATTATTTAAGCTTTAATCCATCTGCATAGATATGAAAAAAAAAAAAACAATTTTAAACCTGCAACTTTCAACTGTTTAAATTTAGAATAATTCGCATTCAAACTAGCGTATGTTTTGATTTACTTTGGGCAAATCGAGAGTGGTTTCACAAATAGGTTGTTTTGATGTTCCATTGAATAACAGACGTAGGTCGCGGAAATACCAGCCTGTTCAAAAATAACACGTCACAGAACATTTACGGTAAATAAAATTCGAGAATGATCGTTGTAAATTTTTAGTCTTTAATAGAAAGAATTCATAAGTTACTTTAGTTTTTGAAGCGTTGTTTGAATAAAAATGAAGGACGCAGATTAAAAAAAACTCATATAAATTTGTTAAACTGGTAAATTCTATTGAACTTTTTTTTTTGTACTGAATATTTTAATATGAAATTAATGATTTTATAATTTTTAACGCTGTTACGTTACGTTACAATAACCCTTGTATTTTCATAATAATAAAATGTATCATGTACAAATAAACCTTGCACTGAAAACACAGCATTTAACCGATAACCACAGGTTAACGAAGCAATATTATGAACAATTCTTATGCACGAATTAAAGTTTAATGAAAAATTGTGTTACTCTTTCATCAACAAAATGTTTAACTTATTTTGTAGCAAAGAAATTTTTCTCTGAAAATAGATAGTCAAATCACAAACAGACCAGGGGATATAAATCTGTGTATAAAGAATTAAAAAGTACCTAATATATATAAATAATAACTGATCCCATGAATTTTTGATTTTAATTATTATTTATAAAAATTATGATTAACCAGCGGTGACGTCAGTGAAACAAAAAAAAAATATTATTTTTGAGTATTCTTACATTTTTCAATGTAATTATATTTAGCTATTACTCTTTACGTATTGTTCTTTACTACAGCGTTTCATACATGTTTATCTGCCTAAATGTATATTGAATATCAATAATAAACCAGAAGTCTACATATATTAACTATAAATAAAATTTTCATAGACATCAATCACCTTTAAAATAAACTATTATTTTCGGATATACAACAACCAGATTAACGGACAGACACTTTCATCTCAAGTGACCGAGATCATGTCCGAAGTGACCGAGGTGATAAAATCGAAACTTCGAGTAAAAAAGAAACAAAAATATATTGGAAAATTGCATAATATATAATGATAAGAAAAAAGTTTTTTCTACTTCATTAATCACGTTTAAGGTCCAATATTTGAACCTAAGGATCGCTCTTTTCTTAATACACGTGAGAGTAACTTAACAATACAAAATAACCAAGCGTCGGAAACACGACCGGTTATATTTAAAATTCGCAAAATGAAAAAAATTTAGCTCAGGTACTTAAGAAAACAATGGATCCGTCGAGAGAGATCCAAAGAGCTAAGAACTTGACATTCAAAAAGACTCGCGAGATAAATATAAAAGAAAGAAAAAAAAAGGACAAACGAAAAGAAAAATTAAAAGAGAGAGCATTAAATGTTATATGAATTAAATTAATATTTTGCTTGCAATATAATTTGGTTTACGCAAATGTCAATCACGAAATCGTGAAAGGTTTAGATTTTTAATACTAAATACCACGACTCGTCTTTGTGACCTATCAACTCTATAAATGCTACAGGAGAAAGGTGTATTGGAACTTTGTTTTTGTAAATATATTTACATAGATTATTCATATTGTAACGGTGGAAAAGTTTTCAAATTAATTGCTAAATTAGAAAAAAATATATATTTCAACAAACACCTTATTGTAGTAAATATAAAAATTTGACGTTAAAAATGATTTTAATATTTTGTATATAATAATATTTTAACATATTATGAGCTGTTCAGTGTGTGTAAGGTGGAATCGTTATAAACTGTAATTTAGCTGGAATTTTCCATGACTTCAGATGTAGTACTTATAGTCATGGAAAATTGGAACATAAACGGATATAAAATTTGACATTTGTCACGAGAAATTATAAGAGGATGTTGATAAACGCTCTACAACCACGCAGGAAATTGTGCCAAATAACTTGTCTGCTAGTAAATATTTTAACGTACATTAGAAACCGCAAGTGTTACAGTTCCAACACGTATGTTAATACAAGAGGTATAGAAATTTGAATTTCAAATTAATATTAACAGTCATTACCTATTTATATAACATTCTTATAATATATGTATATCTACAACTTATTTAGGTGGTAGAGCCAAGCTGTGGTCAAGTTACTGCAGCTCGATGGGCTGGCTCGACCGGGGAAGTACCAGCCTCTCACAGAAGAACGGCGTGAAATAGTCTTTAATGGCTGCGTTTCGTCCGATGTGTGATGGCCGGTTGCCGTTTCCCTATTCCCACCTTTTCCTACCCCTTCCCTTTCCCACTTTTTCCTCCCCCACTTTTTCCTCCCCCACTTGCTTAATCAAGGGTGGCAACACACAAACTATGCAGTGTATGTCCATGGGCGACGCTACTACCTTCATAAGGTAGGCGGTCTACTCGGTTGCCCCCTTTAGCATAAGCCATTAAAAATTTATAACTTAAAATTACGTATAAAGACCTAAATACTTATCGAATAACACGTTTCAACTTCGATTTCATCTAATCTTATACAAAACATTAATTAAATTAAGAAATAACAAGTTCTTTATATATCTTTAGTCCAACTTATTTAAGGCTTTTAATTATTGATATATAATCTTCTATATTATTTCTAAACTATAAGCATCTAGATAAGATAGAGTATACAATATGCTACTCAGAACATAATCTACGGAGTACATTATAAATATTTCGAGGACCTTGAGGTATTAAAATACAATTTTCTGTTCATCAATAACATCATAGCCAGCGGGTTAAAAACGTTAACATGCTCGTCATTACATTTGAACAGCTGCCAGTTAATTATAAGTGTTAATAAACGTTTAACTTACACATTAAAATTCATTATATCTACATGAGCTTGCTTTAATTAAATAACAATGACAAACGAAGAATAAATATACGCAATACGTATATCTAAAACGCAATTCCACTCTCTTAATATTCCGATCGTATCACGTATCCTCGATGCTGTATATCTATCTGACGCCGGTTACAAATACAACGTCATTTCAAAATGCAATCGCTAACAAAGCAATAACAAAGTTCTATGTTGCGAACAAAGGAAACACCGAACTGGTATTACTTTAACATCACCCGACCGATCATTGAAAGTACATTTCCTTGACATACCAAGTAAATGAAACTGTATAAATAATGCATGTACGTACTTAAGACGTTTGAAAATCCAGTCATCAGATGTGATATGAAATATCGTGATTGAGATGACGAAACGTATACACGAATCTTTAATACAATATTTAATATCTAAGATTTTAAATGTGAAAGGAACGTATGGAATTCCAAAACAATAAGTGAAAATCTTTTAAATGATATCGAAATTAAAATCACCAATTTTGCAACTGAAATTAGCAGCAAGTGAGAGGAGTATTAGTAAACTTATTTTTATTTTCAAGTCAACAATTTTAAGACAAAATAAAAACCCGTGCCAAATAAGTGTGAAAAGTTTTATGTACATAATTAATATTACAATCCGTATATAATTTTTATTTTACGTATTTCCATCGAATATACCTCCCCAGTGTAGGTTACATTACATAAAAACGTCCAAACTATATTTAGCTCGCAAAATCAATAAGACATAAATAGAGGTAGACCATCTGGAAGTGGACGCGATGAAATTTTAATTTCAATACACAAGCTCGGATCGTTTTAACATATTATACTCGTATTTTTGAATTTGCTTCATGTGAACTGTATAGGTAAATTTTTCCAAGAGCTCTCAATGAATTTTATGATTGCAAACTCACATAATAAATACGAACTACAAACTTACTATCTACGTGCACAGAAATGTTATGTTTAAATTACTTTTTCATGGTTTAAATGGTGATAACTCTGTACGTGAAATGCAAGGCCTTATGAGGTTCGGTCAAAATGGTGATTTATATTAGAGAGGACCTTTTGTATTTAATCAATCCAATGTATTCGACGAGACAAAAATATTAAGGATTTATCTATATAAAGTTTAAATTATTTGCGAATACAAAAATGTTAATTTTACTTTCGGTTCTTTGAAATCGCAACAATAACTATCAGTGAGTACGAGAGTCCAAGTAAATATATGCAGTTTTTTACCGTTTCAAGTCCATAGACTAGCAGAAGTTGAATCTACGTAACAATCTCATTGTGCTAATAAATTTATGTTATAAAATATAATCGAAAGGACCGTTGTCTTGGAAGTTCACATATTATTTAAGTGACTTGTCCATTTCATAGACAAAGTTCCATTAATAAAAATACATCAGATAAATAATAAACTAGCAACACTGTTATTATGCTATGATAGGAAGACTATGACCAAATTAATGACAAACAAGACAATGTTGAGCCGGGAGTGACTGTTATTAAACTTACCGTACAATATTTATAGTTCAAATAGGTGTTCAGTTCAGTACGTGTTCAGTAAGTCTTTGAAAATGATCAAGCATGTGGAAAATGAAGCTCATGTGGCCAGAATTATGGATTATGGCAGATTGGTCAAATGAATCGCCATATAGAGCGGGTCAAACATTTACCTGATTGTGTAGAGGCAGTACGTCCACCTCGTGGCCGTCGTCGGGTGAGAGCGTATGCGCCGGCTGGGCCCGCTTGCGCTCAGCCCCTCGCCGCTCCGGCTCCCCCATGCCCCAGCCGAGAGAGTACACCATTACTTCGGCCGAGCCACCGCCGCCACTGTCCACCTTTAACAAACAACTGCTTTTAGAATAATTCAAGCATCAACAAATTTCAACTATCATTTCAAGAAAACTACTTGTTCGAAACAGCTTTGATTCTCAAAATCTTGTAAACGAAATAATAAGTTTGAAATATGTAAAATTAAATATTATAAACCCTGACGTTTAAGGTAATGAAATTGACGTCCTAAAACTTCTACCTAACATTATGTGGACGGAACCCAAATGAACTGAATGTAGGAAGACCTAATAATAAAATGCCTATTGCTCCAAGACCACCTTCAGTCTTCGGGCGATTGTCCAACCGCGCCCTACCGTAACAGACAAACACAATCAGATATTAGACAACTGATAAATCACCGGCCATGCCGTATCTCGAAACGGCGGCATAAATCTTCTGGACGGGATGACGTCACACAACTTGAGATTAAAACGATAAAAAAACTGCTCGACTAATAAAGCTATGGTCATTGGTTTTTTATCGCGATTATAAAACAAGTAATTATAGTGACATCATCAAAATAAATAGCATGCTAACGTAACGGATATGACATAAGTCGCCAGCGCTGATTTAAAAAAAAAACAAAATTTGTATAACATTGAACTGTACATTTTGAAAATTGAGTTTCACTTTATTTACATTTTTTTTTTATCTGCACTAAAACAGGCCAGCTACAACGTCCGTGGTGTTATTCCATAAAACATACAATGATTTTAACTGTTTCAATAACCGGTTCCAATGAAGTTGGCCTGCAGCAGCCGGTTTTTGTCGCCGTGTGTCGTCTACCACAAGTCTGATTGATGCAGTTACGGAGCATCTCTAAAATTCATTCAAACTACCAACCGTACATCCAAATTAAGAGTAATTCTAACTAATACTTCGTATATACTAAGACGTTTCTCGAGTATTACGTCATTTCCTTATACGGATTGCATTTCCTAAGGCTGACGTAGCTTGTAGTTTGTACTTTGTAACAAAACAATTCATCTGTTATCAATATAATTCTAGCCTGTTTGTTTGTACATAAACATAATGTTCCGGCGCCAATAGTATTTATCAATTTAGTACGAGATGATTAAACTTAAATCAATAATTATAACATATATGACACTTGACCAAATAACACACATTGCGGTTGGTGTTGTGCGAGAGAAAAGGACTATGACGTCATCAAAATCTAGAATCAAAAGAAAAAACACTAAAGAGTTATTATATGGCAGAAATAATATAGATTTACTGGCTGTTAGATGCGAAGGCACGTTGAGGAAAACGTTTTAAAAATCAATCTGATGCAAGGGCTGCGCGCGCTTTCGTCGTTAATTCAATATGGCAACCTTATGGATGCTTTGAAATATACATGTATATACACATACATATATACAGCGTGTTTAGATTAGATTAGGTTCACAGTCAAAGAGTTACAAATTGGGTAATCATAAATTGTATGTCAAGTAGTAGAAACATATTCATATTGAGGTTAACAGATTAAAGTTAAATTTTCATTTATATATGGGAAATAGATTTTTCGTAAGACAAGATTTATATATAATTAAAATATGGATGCATTGTCTTCAAGACTATTTCTTTAGTTTAAGAAAACTGATAGATGTAAAACACGAAGAGTAGCAAAATTATAAATATTTTTGTATATAGATATAAGAATAAAAAACAAATCAAAACTAAAAATATCAAGCAGAAATTAAAGGGAAAAATAAAAGATATAGTCGAGCCGTATATGCGAGTCAACAAACCCGTCAAAGCTCAGCCGGTGTACAAAGTAAAAGGTAAAAGATTCATCTCCGAAGGAGTTGTGTTCGTGTGCCAGGTCATGGAACTACACCGGCTGGTTGGTGACCCATGAAACAAAAAGATACTCTCCATACACGCATGCCCGCTAGTAATGTATTAACATATAATAACGCATCTACTGAACATGGATTTATACAAGCGTCGCGTCCTCCAATAAACAATCTCAGGGTACAAAGGAAACTGGTTACAAATCTGTAATCCAACGAAACACATCACATTTTTAAATAAACGTATACCGATCAAAGTCATATTATATAGTTAAAACGCGCGGTGAAAGCGACTCGTATACACTCAAGGAAGAGAAATCCAACGCCAGAGACGTAGAATCAAAATAAGCACACTGCCTATGTAAACAAGAGACAAAAATACTAACAGAACTATATTTAAATGTCTATAATGAGAACAAGTACAGTGGGGTTATTGAAATAAATATGTACACGCAAATAGTTATTGACGTTACCTACATACATAACATCGGCTATTGATGACGTATCGATGGACGCTAATATTACGTAGACCACTGGCAATATCCGACCGGAGAGCGGCGTCACCAAATTAGAACCGAACCCAGCATCCGAGCCCAAGATTTATTTACGTGACGCGAGGCCCCGCCCCTAAGCTCTCACTATACTTGCTCTCAAACCAAAAACCACCACGCGATCTGACGTCACGGAACGCGGGTAAATTAAGAATAGATTATAAAATGAATTATCACTGCCAATAACAATATTATTAAAAGCAACTTACAAGGTTACTGTAGTTTAAAAAAACAACGACGTCTGTTCCAAATTCATAATATACAATACAAATACAAAAAAAAAAGAACGACACTTCGCATGTTTTTAAATAAAATAAAATATATTTTTTTTAAATAAAGAATCTGTAAAAGATATAATAACAAACATTGCATAAAAATATTTAACTTATACAGTCCAAGATTTACGTTATTCAACTTAGTTTACATACAACCTCTTTCACAACATACTGTTAATAAAAAAATAATATGAGCCAGTTGTTTTGAATTGAAAGTAAGAAAAAAAGATAAGCAGCTTTCACAAACATCTTGAAAATACCTACAATAAAGTATTATACGATTTGAAAATATTTATTAACATTTATTTACACTGCTCTAACAGATTAAATCATATCAAAAAACATAATATTTATATTAAATAATAATTTGAAGGAAACAACTCGAACGTTATCATTGACGCGGCCGGTTTATCCTGAGTCGGTTTCGACTTTGTTATCACTTACTACAAACGTAACATATTATTGATCATTTCAAAGTCATTAATTTCATGTTGCCCTAATTTTTTTTTCTTAAATACTGAATATAAATAAGAGTTAGAAAAAAAAAACTTTTCATCGCTTGAAAAAATATTATATAATAATTATATAATTGAAAGATTTGATACAAATTTGAAATAACATATAATGAATTTTCTAGAGGTACATATTATTTTTATAGAGATAATCTTTCCTTAATTTATTTGGAACTAATTGGACAAAGCCCTCCCGATAACAAAATACATAGAAATCATTTTACGAAGAAAGTCGTATATATAACTTGCATTTTAAAATTAATAACTAGATTAAAATATTGTATGAGGATTTTTTTTTTAATGTATATGTTTAGTACAAGTTTGCATCGTCACACTACAGATAAAACATTAACAATTTCTCAATTAAATACTATGTGAAAAACATTTAACGAAACGTCTATGTAGATTCATACTCTTCTACTACCGGTAGATTTATTATTATTATCTAATAATCATAATAATAGTTTTCTAACAAACCCCTGAAGGTCATCGCCCTCTCAAACGGTAAATCTTAATTCAATGAATATACCTACTTAAATTTATCACTTTCAAGATGTCAAAAAAAAAACATCTTTAATATCGAATAAATTTTTTATAATAAAATTATTTAATTTAGTATAGTCGTATATTTTCTTAAATATTTATTACCTACGGTATCTTAAGATGACTGTAAACAGGTGTACTTGTTACTTGATTGTTTGGTTAAAATTATTGGGATATATCATAACTATATATACATCAGAACTGTATAACTAGCACTTAATAGTGGGCAGACAGATATCGAGCTGGCACGATAAACAAACATAATACAGTGATAGCGAAACAAAGGAATCATTTAATGATAAGTCGTATAAACACTTATTATATACGTACCTAACGATAGCAGTATATACTATATACTGTATTCTGTAATACAAAAAGCAGTTATATTGACGAAATATTGAAGTTAAAAAAAAAACACGTAAATATTACATTCAATCGTAACACATGGTTGCCCAAGCGGTTATAGTACGGTTGCTTTGTCAATAGAGAATAGATAACAAAAAAATATCATAAAAAAAAAAACAAACTAAAAAGCCGACTGCTTACTAACGATAACACTTAAACTTTATATTACTTAACGAAATATACATATATATGTATTTGTAATACACCTGTTAACACCTTCCAATATGTTTTTTATCCATAATATTTACAACAACCCAGTGACCGAATCTAATTATGTCCAATCACTTCAATAACATAACTAAATCCGTATCCAGTTTGGTACCAGGAATACGAATTAAGTTTACTTTAATTAAACGAGTTAAGCTAAATCTAATAGCGGGTTAAAAGAAGTGTTCCTTATCTTAGCATAAAAGGAGTCGGTTGAAAACGTTAGCCAGCCAACACATCTCTAGGAATTCGTCATAAAATTTAATGAATCTTTTAATAAATATTGCGTTTAAAAAAAACTGCACAAGATAACTTCGTTTTGGCTAAAGATCAAACGTAACAGTATCACGATAATAGTTACAACTCTTTATATTATAACATTTGCTTATAGAATATTTAATTTATTACTTTAAAAATAAACAGCTAGCCAGAAGAAATATTGACATAATTCTGACAGCTAAATGTTGCCATATAAAAAAATATGTAGGCAGATCATAAAATGTTCATATATTTATTTAATATAAAAAATATATATTATTTCATGTCAGTTGTTTCTATAAAAGGTGCTATCTACTGTCCAGTAGAGACAAATATAAACGTTCAAGTGGATCAAGGACAGCTATACAATTCAAAATGTCGAATGACGCGAACGTTGTTAGGTAACCAACCATAACTATTTCAAAATATCTTTATAATGTTTAGCTTCATTCACACTTTCACCGTTATTAGTAAAGATTTTGGTATAACACTTACATTCCTTTTATAAAAAAAATGTTATTGATGATAAAAAAAAAATACCTCAAAGTCAAGAAAAATATACACATATTTAAAAAAAAAAAAATAAAACAACATCGAATTTAATTTAAAAATAGAATAATTAATGAATATACAACTGATTATTTTGATAAGTTATCGAAAGATAATGGTTTAATAGAAATAAAACTACGTATATATAGCTGCCAATTATAATAGCCATCATATCCGTTTGGTTAAATATTTTAAATTTAGAACGCAGTATAGATCGGCGCACTATACTATAATGGAAACGTTTGTTAAGTTTACTATCACTAATGATGTAATACGCACACAACAGATAAGCGCAGTTAGAAAACTACACGTTTATTGTAAAATTTAGTTTGAGCATTTTAATCGATACCGAGAAAATAGGTGAACTAGTGACGTATGTGGGTTAACATTATCAGGGGGTCGGACTGTACAGGATACTGGAGACTGCGACGTACCCCTATAACCGCCTATTATATATATTAAATGAGTATGTAGTTCAAGATAATAAAAAGTCTTAGATCTCGCTATTATATAGGTGTATTATTTTTTATTTTATATACGTAACAAGACGTGATAACAGCGTTGCAATAATATTAAGTCGTGTTCTGAAGTCGTAACATATTCTAAATACCCGTGACTATTCCACAAGTCAATACAAGTATATCCTCACATACAAAGTTTTAATTCTTTTCCTCTCTTTATATGATTTGCTCATAAATTGCGTAAAGTTAGAAGAAATTTATGATCGAGCTTAATATATTATTGATCCTTGAGGGATTATATTCAACGTTTTAACTTGCGATCTTTTTGTATTTAAAATATACGTACATAATTTTTTCTTTTAGTCATAACTTTAATATTTCTACACAAAAATAGAAGAATAAGCCAAAAACATTTTTTTTAATATAATAAAAAAATATATATAATTATGGTACTTGTGGAAGTCAATTTTAGCATACAAGTTTTTTTAAACTAAAAATATTGTGCAACGTCCCAATGGCTAATATAAATATTTTAAAAAATCACCTAAGAATGTCTGTAAAAAAATATATATATAGAAAATTTTGCGAAAATCAGCTACAATTCCACTGAAGCGTGATTCATTTTCATTATAAATTATTTCACAGCGACATTAATGAGTCAAAGTTAATCTGATAAACTATGTCCGAATACATTAGGACTATTGTTTTTTCCAAGACTTTTCCTTTACAAATTGAATGGATGGCGACCATTGCCAACTGAGTGACTCACCCCATTCATTGAAAAAAATAATTAATAACCGAAACAAAATAATATAGGAAAGTTAGAACATTTCACACGACATTAACAAAACGACTAGGGCAGCTCGCTGATGAGTGAGATTAAATATAAAATCTATTTTTACATACACGGCCTCGTATACAGCTAATCGAATTGAAAATCATCACCTTGAGCTTGAACTGTTGACTGCCAAATTGATGACAGAAAAAAAAAACTTACATAACATCGCCATTATGTAATGGACGCGCCCGCTATTCGAATAACCAACGAGCATGCAATATGGTTTCCAACTGACAACTGACTGGCTTTACTAAATATATCGAGATCCAAATAAATGTATATCATATATATAATTATCAAGCTCTTTCCGTATTAAAGTATCCTTAGTATTTATTTTTTAAACAATTTCCCGTTTCCTGATCGTAAATTAAAAATTTTGTTCGAAATTTAAAATTTAATACCGCCTTAGTATGCCTTTTACGCAAGTATGAAACATAATGAAGTATTAATTTTTGTCTTTACATGATGACAAAAAATCTTAAAACCACAGCCTCGTTAATATCCAATGCACGATCTTAATGTAGATGAAATTCTCAATATTTGAAAGCCACTGTGATACTTTAAACTCGTTACGCACGTGCTAGCTACAAATGGAAGCCAAATGTTCCTTTTACAATATCATACAAGCAGAGAGATTGATGCAGTGGACTCACTATAAATATTTATACATATATTATAACAGGTTAAAATCATCTAAATTTTTTATTACTAATTCGAAACCCTCTCTTGATAACACGGCTAATATATTTATAAATCAATTTTTATGTATTCCTTAATCCTACCAAGTATTGCATGTAAATGTAGACACGGACATTTTTCAATATTATATTCGTAAACCTTAAGTGTTACTATCTTATGCCATGTACCATGTGACTATGCAACCTTAGGTAGATATACTGTTTATAAATAAACGTATATTCTTATCCATTTTAAATGTCTTCCATATATAGTCCAATGTGTAAGAATAATCAACAGAGCTTTCTACGGATGGTAGCGCCTTACGACACCAGCGTACCGAGGTGTACCGTGAGGCCCTCTTCGCCACTTTCACTGTTGCCAACCATAACGATATAAGAAATTATTCATAACTTTGTTCATTTTTTTAATAATATCCGAATTTCATACTAAAAACATTATATAATCATTATGAAATAAAATACTATTGTTGTTTATTTAACTCGGAACAACTATTCGAAGTCACATTGATGATTTAAAGGTCTAAGGTGCTTTAGTTTTGTGTACAATAAACTAGAGTCCATAGTATATCATGCAAAATTATTGTCAAGTATGAAAATGTTAATGTATTACGCTCAAACGACAGATTACGTGGCTAACATGAAAAATAATTAATAAAAAAACTACATATCAGGATATAAAATATTAAAATAGTATAAGGAAAATGGCTATTTAATTGCCATAATCGCAATATCAGAACGATACCTAGTAGACCGATCGTTTCTTTGATACAAACGAGCCACGTTCACGTTTAATTCGCAAATCGTCTGACAAATATACGTAAAACGTGACCTTGATCGTATCGTATATATCACGTAAACTTTTAAATTTTACGCCTCAACTAGAACGATACACACACAATGTTTACTCACAATGATAACGCGGTAGTCGGTACCAACATTAGTCAGTAGGCCTACTACGGGTTTGCACGACAGACGTTAACACCGACCGTTTCGAGGTTTTTAGTTTATTCAACAACATCAATGGCATTCTGTTTAAGAAAACTCTCTTACTACAGATGTAGGTTGATCTAAGTAGGTTTTTTTTATCTCATAAGGCATAGCAAAATGTTTGTTGTATTAAAAAGCTTTTTTTGTATATGAAATAAATAAAAACTAGTTTGGCAACGCCAACATCGCTAGTAAATAAAACATACACGTTTACCACTTTATAGTGATTTGAAATTCCAATTAAACATAAAAAGCGTACAGATAAGAAGCATACAGCCAGCGGGTCGTGACGTGGTGGTTGGATGTAAGGAATTTATGAAATATTACAAAAAATATATATACATATCTCATAAACTCAATACGGATAATAAATGTCAAGCTACAACAATATACAGTATGACACAATGCCATCAAAACATACTTGACTATAGACTTCCTTGAGCCCGCTCGTGGTGAAATCCTAAACTGGAACACGTTCTCGACCAAATAGTCCGTTTCTATCAAAAGCACAACCACCGTAACAGATTACTCAACCCAGACAAAACTGCCTGCCCTTATTGTTAAACTGATTCCACGTATACGACCACACAAACTATGCTCTTGAAACTTTTCAATACATATCCCTTCCTATGGATAGCATATAAAGATCAAATAAAAGAAAGATATGATGAAATTAACGCGAAGCGCTCGGGGAGTTGTTATCGCTGGCGTTGCGCACTAGTGACTGAGACCACTCGCGGACCACGAATCAATGTTAGGTTGTGCAGCTGTGTGTGTGTAAATCTGTGTGCGTGTGTTGTATAATGATACAAACGCACACATAGATACACTTCGCCGGGGCAGAGCGACCATCATTGTCTCAACTACCCGGGCTATACCTGTTATTTGAATGACGTTAACGAACTCAATGACCCCCGATTATCCTTAGCATTGATATTACACTAAGCTATAATTACAGCATTAATAATATATATACAAATATATATATATATATATAATATAATATACGAGATAACGACAATTATATCATTCAATGATTGCACAACAGTGGACGATAACCAATTAAGACTTGAAAGACGGATGGACGAACTAAAGCAATTTGTGGCCAGTCCGGTGTTATATAAGCACCATCATTTCATTGTGTACAATGAACCATTTTATATAACAGATGAATAAATAAACAACGTGAACCACTGTACATGCACTACACGTGTAAATAGTTAGTTATAAAATTACTAATAAGTATGTAATGTTAATAAATAATCATATTTTTTTATTACCAAGATGACGTTTAGTAAAAACGATTGTTACAGTAGCAACAAATGAACTAAGTAAGACTACTTACAAGAAATTCAAAGTAGAAACTGAATTATACTATCGGAGAGAAATCTCAATTTCATAACTGTATCCATTCTAAGGATGATTTGCATAAAAACAAAACTATATATATTTTTTTAAGTTTTATATTAACGGAGATAACACAATCAGTTTATCTATCACCTCATTTAATATAAAAATATTGTTTATATTAATGACAGTTCAAAATATTTTAAAAACATTATCATAAGTGGATCTTACCATGGAATTAATTTAATGATAAAAAAAAATCAACGTTAGTATCGATTAGATTCAATTGACAGCTTATTTGATAGGCGGTTATAAATATATAACCTGTCTCATTAACATGATTAACCTGAATGAGTTGGACCTGAGGGTGGCGAAAATAAAAAAAAAATTAAAAGGAAAAATGGCGGTAAAAAATAGGACATTGTAAACAAACCTCAGCGAGAGACGTTGATAGATCCTTCGAGTTATACTCAAACGTTTCGTTCTGATAGCTGTTGGTTGTGAAGGTCTCGGCAGACAAACGTCTAGCACCTGAGAGCATCTTGCTTTGTACTGAATGAACGCGAAGCCGACCGACGATTGTTATTCCTCGCGACCAATGATAAGATAATTTCTCAGTAATCCGAAAGCATTCTGTCAAATATGATACCATAATACCGTTTTGTTTGGTTAAAACCGGATTGATTTACGTTACGGAAAATGTTGAGATTATATGAATGTTATCGTTGGAGACGATTTGTGTCATTTATTAGCGGTATTTAGCTCACTATTAATAGAGCCGTATAAGGTGTTATTTGAAAGATACATTGATTCTCATATGAATAGTCGCTTGTTTGTCAAGGTTATATTCCGCTGATTTTCAACATAATTCTATCCATATACTTTATTCGTTCGTTTAAATTTCTATATACATACATCTAAAATATTCATCGTGAGAGTTTCATTTAAAGAAATATTAGCAATAAATTACGTAAATAGTGTTGTAAGCTTAGAATATTATCAAATTTAATTTCGTAAAAATATATTGATAAAATTCTTTGTGTGTGATTGATAATTCGTGTAATCAAAACAATTATAAGCCTTCATATTACGTAGAAAAATTAAATCTAAGAACGCGTGCCACGTTACATGACCTCATACTTTGAAAATAAATATATTATATATCGGTGATACTAGATTATGCTTTATATATAGGCGATGCTCTGTCTGTTTTTACGAGCTATGAGCTTTAACAATTTCATAAGCTACCTTAAAACGTTTTGAAAGCCGACCGTAACTGCTTTCACAGTGAAGTCATCTGTATACAGAATTTACACATCTCTATAACGAATACCTAAAAGATGACAAACCTGTGTCTGTCCCTGAATTCCCGTTCAAATTTGGCAGATAGCCAACAATTTAATCGTACACTAATTAAAACTAAGCCTGCGCGTACAATGCCTTAACGTATTTGGATCATATGATGTATTAAATTTGTATACAACAATGTAAACCAGCTGTTATTGTAATACGTCAGAATAAATTTATTATATGTACTTCGACTTATCTGAATGAGATTACAAACAGGGCTATAAATGGTTTTTATCAAAACACTTCATTGTATCCACGTTAAGACCGTCGACCCGAGATTCCTTAACGTCCTCCATAAACAAAACTTGACATATATTCTTACGGCATTATAAAACGGGGTTGCCGTTTTTTATTGCAATAAAAAATAATAAAAGTGTAATAAAAAAAATTCAAAATAACATACAAGATACATAAAAATAACGAAAAAAATGTTCGACGCTCGAATAATATTCAGAGAAGAATTCACTTTAGCACGTATTATAGAAAATATATTTCATGGCAGCGTAAATAACATCGCGAAAATATTTATAGCAAGTGATTCATATAATAAAAACTATATATAAAAAAAACTCAAAGATCTCTGTATGCTTAACACAAGTTTGTATCGTCACACTGCGTACGAACCGTCTCCCGTTTCACATACAATAGCCTAATTTAATTATATAAAATGTGATGCTGAATGGACGATAAACTAATAACGCTACGTATGGTGTGTAACGATGCGGACCTGAGGTAAGCTTACTGTACTTATAAATAATGCACGTAAATATTGAATTTGGCCGGATCACGCGAATTCCAATACAAATAAATACACAACGCGGAAACGAAGACATTATTGGATATATTAAATATATTATATTTATATATATATTTGGCAAAAAGCCAGCTATAGTATTCATTATAGACATACTGAATTTTCGTAACGTAATACAAAGTACAACGATTGTACAACGATTTCAAAACACGTGTAACTTGAAGTGTTGCGTTATTAAATTCGATTAGACTTAAAATTAACAAATATTCATTAAGTTTAATCGCAACCCTAGATTTGATTGATATCAATTTAAAAAACATATATTTCAAGAAGTTATATCAAAATAAAACACCTTAATATAACAAAACTGTCATCTCAAAATCCAAGACATGTGACTACTTTATGAATAAATTCTCAAGAAATGAGGCTTTATTATAATCAAAAAGTCATTTAAAGGCATTCAGTTAAGTCCAACGCCCGCCATAATATTTAATAAAATTCATAAATTATAAATAGAGTACAGGTCCATAGCAATAGCACTTAACGTGGTCATTGAAATAAATCACGTTCAGTCAAATACAATGCCTCTACTACTAAGGGTACCGCATTGCGTTACATACATCTGAAACATAAGGATTACAGATATATTAGATACTCAATAGATTTCAACGACAAACAAAGTCACAATACAAAGCATATAGTTTAAACGATTACATATAAAATTTAATCTTATCAATCAGATGTACAACTAGACACTAATGCCATATAATGTCATGAGGCCTTGGTCCCTAATCAATGTCAATGCTGTAGTTGAAGGGTGGGCCTACGTCCGAGGCCTTGGACGATGCGTAGGCCGACAGGGCGCGTGTGACGTCACACTGCTATATAAACCCAGCCTACGCGACGCCACGCCAGTTTACAACCATTAATGGTGAGTTTTCTGACAGACATTATTAATATAGTGATATTTAAGTAATATTGAATTATTCAAAACTTCTTGTATATATACATATTATAGTAAATTTTATATATATATATATATATATGTATATATATATATATATATGTATATATATATATATATATATATATATATATATATATATATATATATACTTGAAGTAATGTACATATATATATATACATAAAATATAATTATTTATGTTAAAATAAACCAATATTATCGATTTTAGACATAAAGTTTCGACTTTTTTGCACTCAATTTGCTAGCAGATACACGAAATAAGATTATGAAATAGTACAAAAGAGCGTATAACTTTTGAAATGTTTACTGTAAATATTATAATTTATAGAAAAAAGTATGAAAATGTACTCGAAAAGAACTATTTTTCATACATCAATATGTCATTAAGGATAATATAAGCCTGTTATTTTTAGTGCCTCAGGAATCCCGTAACTCAACCAGCACTAACAATGTCTCAGTTAGTGATGACATCAAACTAAACAATCAATTTACGAACGAAACGTAATTTATTTTTACAACACAATAGCTATTACGGAAACTAACGTGATTGAAACTCAGACTTACATTATTTACAGTTTTGAAGCCAATTATAATGATAGGCTGTTATATAAGTTGCTTTAAAACACAAAACTATATGTTCATAACCTATTTAATAGAAATAGTTTAAATGGGTTATGAGGTGATGTGTTGTGTTGTAACGGGACGGACAAAATATACATATTTTAATAAAAATCTTTGGCCAATATATACCTAAGAATATCGTTGATTTGGTGAACGATATATAAAAGGGAATCCTCTGCGATCTCTCGCAGTTAGCTCGAATGAGGTTGTAACGTACTTGACCTTCTTGCTGTAAGTCCATTAATTTGGTGTCGGTATTAACCCTGTTCCTTCTCTCTCATAAATATCTCGTGTTACAAAAGAATCTGAACATATTTTTGTCACCGCTTCATCCGTCTCGGGATTATTCCTTGATGGGTAACTCGGGCTATGACTGATGGCATTGAAAGGTAGATTGAATTAAATTAAAATTTCGACCGTTGCATTAAATGGCCACATAAAAACATTTTTTTTTTTGTCACACATTCTCATATCAAATCATTCTTATAAATTTTTTTGTGTTTTATATTAAAAATTGTAATGTATTATTTGTAATAGAAAATAGAACACCCTGTTACTGGCTGATACATAAAAAAAATGTTGCGAATGTAATGAAAAACTAAACATTTTATTCGGTAAAAATAAGATGTACGAAATTTTACGACAATTATTATTAACAAGAATTGTGTTATGTTTACGAGACGATGTTCAAATTTCGTTCACATTGCTCAGAGCAGCTGAAATAATATTATTACTCGAAGTAAACATCGCGCAGACGATGATTGCAAAATATTAACCAAATATTATCAAAACTTTTCTATTTAATAATATAAATAACATACGGACTCTCCTTTCCACATGACACAGAATCTTTAGGCGAAAATACTTTTATAAAACACAAAATCACTATACGCTTAGCAAAAAAAACTACAGAAGAAGCGTCACCGGTTTTTTAATCCTTAATACTATAGAGTGACAGAGATTTATGAATGGAAAACTAGGAACGTTACTTACGTAGTGTGACGGTACAGATTTTTTGTAAGGCCAGAGACATAAATCAATGCAACAATTATTATAGTCCATGGCTCTAGTATTTCAAACAAAATAGATTCCAAATAGTTTTTATATAATTGTAGCGTCTTGAAACATCAAATCGTGCTGTCGAACTTTGACTTTCTTCCATACACTATCAATAGTTCAGTGTCGGAAAGAAACTGGCTGTCGTCCAGATACAAGCGATAAACAGCGAACCGGGCGCCAGGGTGCTGATCTAACAATAAGTGATAATGACGGAAATGGTGCACTTCATCTTAAATGTCGTGTCGCAGCCGAAATAAATAGCCGGTTCACGTATAAATTACACATTCAGGATGAATTTATTATTTAGTTATTCGTCCAGCAACAATTTGATCGAATATTTCAATAAATGACCAACGTGAAGCGAAAACTGGGTAAATCTTCATATGAAAATTACGCAGCAGATGAACAGTTTACAAATACAAAGTTTACATGGAGAAAAAATACATTGAGATTTATTTAAATAAATATTTGTGTGTATGTGTGTGTGTGTAAGATACGGTATATTATTTAAAATTACACACACTACCATGACTTTGACACACACATATAAGTATACGACAATTCGTGACGATTCCTCGATTTTTTGCCACTAAATGTCAAATATGAGATATCGATTCTGATAATGAAGTTCAAATAATTAATTAAATTCAAGTATAGAGTTAGGCCACATGTAGTTACAGTAAATCTTTTAATTGTTACAAAGAAAAATTTACATTCCACATACATATATAATTTGATTGCTATTAGTAGTTAATATTCTCAGCCGAGAGGATTTTTTTTAAATAGATATTTGCTTTTAATGAATAAAAATTAATTATTAATGTTGTGTTGGGTAATTATAGAAAATTTATATAGAGGGAAAGACGACTAGGAGAACATCGAGAAAATATAAAATCCAATAGAAATTTATAATTAAATAAATAATGAAAAACTGATTTCCGTGTTAAATAAATATTAATATACAATCTTGCTATTATATCGAAAATTATTGATGTCGCTTTTATGATCAATGGACTGATCACGAGGGAATCCGCATTAAAAATTACGTAAAAATAATAAGGAATTAGTCATGAGTGAATTAAATTGGAGCAAAGATAACTGTGTTATTCGGATTTACTGCGCGGATTTTATTATTTAAAAACTACATAATCCCGACGTTTCGGTTACTTTGCAGCAACCGTGATCACGGGCAGACGAGGTGTGATCACGGTTGCTGCAAAGTAACCGAAACGTCGGGATTATGTAGTTTTTAAATAATAAAATCCGCGTAGTAAATCCGAATAATACTAGTTTCATTTAAATGAATACTCGCGAAAATCTTAGATCTCATTAAAGATAACTGTGTTTAAGCAACTTTAGGTAAATCGAGCCAAAACAAATATTTACAAGTTACCTTGCACTAGATAACAGTATTACCATAGGTTTCACCGTCATCGGAACGAATAAAGACACTGCCCAGTTTTTACATTGATGCTATGGTATGCGAAAAATTATAAACGAAAAACGACAGATCATCTGTATTCAGTTTGAAATTTTAAACCACTAGTAAGGATAAAGTTTTATTTGAAGAAGACATCATAATAGGTTATGTTTAAGAAAGATTCATATTTGAAAAATATATTCAAATCGTACCGCGACTTCGGTTGGCGGTTTTTTTCTTGGGAGTCTATTATGGAGCTCAATTTTAACACTATGGGGCCGTTCAAGTATTACGTAAGCACTATGGGCGGGCGGGGGGTTCTTTGCTTTGCTTATTTTGGATGACATGGGGGGTAGGGGAGTCTAGATGATGATTACGTCATCGGTAGTTATTTACCCTTTTACCGAATGGGAACCCTCACATTGTCTTAGCTTGAAAACAAAACGCATTTTCGGGGATTCCCGCAAAAAATGCAGACGTTTAGGCACTCGCTTTAGAACCGAGAAGGGGAATTACCGCGCGCTATTCACTTGTCGTAATTTCCTCTGTCAGTGAATTGTTTCGTTTGGATACTATAGCGAGTAGACTATTGACTTCGTTCAAGCTCTATATCATTCTTCTGTCAAGTCACTAAATCGTCACATCGAGGAGAGCCATAAAAAAGTAAACACGCACACTGATAGGAAAGTAAGACCTGTGAGAGTCGCTGCTCGTCGTGCTAATGAACTGATGTGCATTATTCAAAATTTAGAGCACCATGATGTTGAATGGCTCGATGGTAACGACGTAGACATTCCAAAATTGGATGAAAGGGAGCAGACTCACAATACTGAGCTGCAATCCAAGCAATCGAATGTCATCGAAAACTTAGAATCATGCAAACAGGTATCATGGACTGAAGATTGTTAATTTGAATTTCATGAGTGTACCAAAAATTAAATAAGTTTGTTATGTTTGTAAGATTATAATATTTTTGGACCTTTCTCTATATTGAACACTGTATCAATAAAATCTATTCTTTTTCCTAAATCTATCTTCTTATTTTTAAAATTATAATTATTATAATATAAAAAAAAAATACAGAAATTGAAAATGTTTACGTAAGCATGGGGGGAGGGGGTTAGAGCTTTGCTTACTTTTGCTGACAAGGGGGATGGGGGGGGTAAACAATTGTAATAAATATGCTTACGTAATACTTGAACGGCCTCTATGCACGGGATATGTTCTTTATTACAAGTTGTTATTTATGTTTGGATGGATGTCCTGTTATCCATAGCAGACCCTATGGTCTACAACTATTTGTAGAATGCCTAGAATAGTAATTATCTTTTGCTTTATATGAAAGTAATGAATCCCGTACACCTGCTGGAGTCCACAAAGTGGTAGAGTCATTTGTCATGACATTGCAGTGCTGATTTAATTGCCATAACGAGCAACTATACACGTGTATCAAAGTAATTTTCAATAAAAAACAATAGCATATGTATATACGTCTGTGCCATGAAGACATTTAGTAAATTAATTATCTATGACAAGCGTTTACTACTATATACAGTATTTTATATTGGCTCATAAAGAGACAAGTGCATTTTTCTTATTAATATGAAATAATGGAGATCATAAATCTATATTCTCTAAACAAACAACCACTGTGATTATATTTAATTATGACAAATAACTGAATTAACGTCTTCAATATCTCACCTCTACAATAGAAATGAAATGTTTTTTCTATATTATAATGGAATATAATTATAAATAACAAAATAATAATAATTTATTGAAAAGACTTTATATAAAACTTCAACTCTCATATTAAATAAGAAACGAGGAACTCCTCGAATGCAGTGTGCCACCTCGTACTAAGCATACTGAACAAGGACATTTTTAAAATTTTTCAACCAGTCATCTTTATAATCGTATCTAATTATATTTCTGTGTAAGAACATTGTTGCCGTAGTTTTTGGGTTCAACAATGCAAAACAAGTATTAGGTGCAATTTTAATATTTAATAAAAAATATCGTAACTTAATATAACGTATAAAATTTTCCAATTAATTATTTTGTTTATTTCTTTTCCCGAAAAAAATGACTTAACGAACAACCAATTTTAGTAAATATGTAACCAAAGAAAAATAAATAGCATACGATTAAGTCATGCGCTAACAAGAAATATTATTAATTCAAGTTAAAACCTACTAAAAAATTATTTTATATTTTCAGATATGATTTAAATAAAAAATAAAAAATCACATGCAAACAAAAGGCAACAATATTAAGACATGGTTTCAGACAAGTAGAATATAAAAATAAAACAATTTTATGACAAAAAAGTAAAACCCAGTGATTGATCATTCCCTTAAGCCTTTATATAATTTAGACGAATTTAATAAAGCGACTTTTTTAAATAATTTAAATATATCCTAAACAATGAAATGTACATGAAAGAATCTTTTGAGAATATAATATCTGTTAGTCTTTGAATTTTTTTGTCACTTGGATTTTTTTACGAATGAATATATAAAAATAAGCAAAAAGGAAGAGAGGTGACATTAACAAGCAGACATATTTCTTACGAAAACCTCCAATATAACAATATCATTTAAAAAAAAATCAGTTTATATAATTTAAGGGCATGGAATGGTTTATTCAATAATCAACTCTATCATAAAGCAAATTAAATCATAGTATCGATTGATCGGAATTTCCGTAGTACCTATTATTATTTGTATCTAACCAAGTGAATTTGTTTACAGACATTCGACAATGATTCATAGTGATATAAAAATATCGTACGATATAAAATGTCATAAACCGATATATGAGATCTTAAATATTATTTATTACATCGAGTATATAACCAATAAAGTATATACAGTTTGTTTTTTTTTAATATATTATAACGGCTGATGCAAATCACGTCAAGTATTGCAATATATTATTTACAAACAACAATATAAACATTACATACCGCGCGAATAGTTTGTTCACTGTGTACGGAAAGGTTAATGTAATGTCAAACGCATTGACATAGCCGACATTAGGTACGGTCCGCATTTAGTATTTACTAAACACACCGACGTTTTGACGATCGAAACGATAATATTTAAATAACATAATTGTTAAAATTTAAACCATCTACATTTTTAGAGACCCAAAAAAAAAAAAAATTAAATGCTCGGCGACAATATATCAAAATTTTAAGTTACATTGACTTAAAACGATACAAACGCGACATTGTTTCAAGGTCGCCTCCAAGGCAAGAGTGAATTCTTATTACTGATAGTGCCTTTACCAAAGTCAGCTTAATTTCATGAATGACAATCAAGCGCACTGCAAAATTATATTAAAAATTTTAAGATCAACGGAAATTATTGAATCGATATGAAATGGGTTTAACAGAAACATACATAGAACGCAACCGAAACACATTCCTTTTGTCGAATAAAATACCTCAGTTAACTTAAACATATACGATATTATCAACCCTTGCAGACGCATGACACATGATTGGCAGATGACGTTGATTGTTGTGTCTTAAAGACATAACAGATTAGTTGCTAAGGTCTAGACTCCAAAAATGACTTTTATGTATTCAACAGATATGTGTACATATTTGTTTTAATAATGGCATTTATATCTTTTAAAGGTCTCAAATTTTAAAGATATTAATATTAGGTTTCTTTAAATATAGTTTTGCGTTTGTCTTCGTTCTCAAGCCCCGAGCCAATTTTTTGGTTTTTTATAACTTTGACGTCAACTTCCTTGTCTGTGTGTGTATATGTGTATCTGTTTGTGGCGTGGTAGCCCTCAATTTTTTTTTTATTATAGGCCAGTATCCTTAAGGTGGCTCTTAGATATGTTTGTTTAATATTGGCCAAGGAGTATAAGAGTAAAAACTCGTTGCCCAAATTATGTAAGGTATTTTTGTCTATCATTACATGACTAAGTGCTTGCATAGTATAGTACTGCTATAATCATTTAATTACATACAATTTATTAGTAGTTTTTTAAATATAAATTTTAGTTATTCTTTAAAAAATATTAGGAATTTAATTTAGATATTGAATCCAAGTCAGTTCACTAATTACCAAGGATGGTACAGTAATAATTTTGTCTCTTAAGAAGTGTGGAGTATAAAAAGCTCTAAATGTCATAAATAAATGTACCTTAATGAAACATCAATTATAATCATTCCTCAAATTAGTTCAAACCAATAACATTTGGTTCAGACCAGACGGCTCCATGACTGTGATAAATGACAACAAGCAGACACATCATGACAAGGACACTACAAAGAACTCATGTTTCCTCTTTGTGAGGTCACAAGGAAATGAAAAAAAAAACAAATCATTGATAAAGAAATAAATGACAATGTCAAGCTTGAAGCATTGCTTGTTTTGAATTCAACCCTGAACTTAACCTTAGGGAACAAACTTTTGAATGATAAACAAAAAATACACACAACTTTATGATATTAAAACCACATGTACAGCACAATGCACAGGAATGTATGAACTTTGGCAGTATGCCACTTAAAATTACATCCCATTTGATGATATTTAATCTCGTTTTGTTGATTGGTCAATACGCAGTAATGTTTTTACCAATATAACACCATTAATGTAGTAATGGTAAAACCAAAAGCTGGTTATGTAAGTAAATATATATATTAAACAAAAACATCCTAGTGGCACACAACATAGAGTACAAAATTGAACACAGATGTTTCGCAATAAATCACATATCATGACGACTCATTCTTCGACAGGAGCAGTATGAACTGGCCGATATAGATCCGATCGGGTTGGAATCAGATATTTATATGATGGTTAAAGGTTAAAGATAAAATTACTGAATCACTGAATCCATTAGCTGAGCACATGACTAGATGACAAATACCCATGTGATTCCATTACATGACAACATCTCCAATAATGTAAATTATATTCACACAAAGAAATAAACCAATATAATATTAACCTAACATACATTTTACTGAATACCTAACAAATAAATCACATGATTTTTATATTAAAGTATAATGTATGTAACAATACTTTGTATTAGCTATATTTATTTAACAGATTACATAAACAGAGATTTGACTTTTTGTTTTTTTTTTTCTAAATTCATGGTCTCTGTTACAGGACACAAAACTTAATGAGCTTTGAACATGAAAATGCTCCACCATAATTTTAATATGTACTCAAATAAACACTCAATACTCACAAGATACTAAAAAAATTTATGTTATACTATATTTTAGACCACCTAAGAATATATAAGTACGAATGTAACAAACCTCTTTTGATTCAGTAAATTTAAAAACAAATGAATATATTTATCTATTTATGTTTGAAATACTTAACAATTCCAGCTTGCATAAGATTAGTGAGCTCTTAAGTACTAAAAGGCTTACAGTCAACTATTATCCACTTAGAATGAATCCCCCATACAGACAATAATTTTTTGAAGTCGATGAAGCCTCATGTCATGTTATAACAGATAAAGTTTAGGATTAGAGCTAATAATGTTTTGTTAGAAGATTTGTCCATATGGTAATAATGCTCTTATAATAACACAAACCAGTCTCTTTCATAAAATAAATAAGTTAATTCAATTTCTATTCTTGTGACCTTTATTCGTGTCAAACATGCACCAATAAGTAATTAAATGAACCAAATAAAAAAAAAAACTTCATTGTGTTATATGAAAAACATTGCCATTGCCAAAAAAGTGTCTTTAAAAGTAAAAAATACCAGAAAATTTTGTTATCATCTACCACACTGTTTATTTAAACTCAAATATCACTAAATAAATATTACTTAGAATACAAACAATTGTTAAATAGACATGTTAGCAACATCCAAAACATATTCTTCATTTGATATAAAGTCGCCAATAGAATATTCAAACAACACCTGACCAAGAACCTTGAACTAAGACAATGTATATTGTTGGAACCCATTTATCTAGAAACTTAATGTCATTAACTGTAGACAAAGAGTCTGATATGCTCCAATGAATCATATTGAAGTAAAAACATCATAAATAAACAAATAAATGTTTGAATGTTATAACAACATATACAATAAGTTAAAAATTTATTATATTATATTTGCTATTGATAATCGATCTTAATATTATTGTATAAATATATACCTATTATTTAAAACAAGAAGTTATTGTTCAAGGACAACATGTATGCTAACAAGAATTTAAGCACTCCCTCAGTGAGTAATATTCAATATTACCTTATTAAAATTTACCTTTTTTTATTTCAATAATGGGTACAAGAACCTTCATACCTTTGTTTACTTTGATAATTTACAATGTTTTAACTATAATATGTAATGTAATTCAAAATTCATATATTGTAAAAAGTACTTAATAAAAAAAAGTTAAACACTCACCTTTAGTTCTTGTTAAATTCTTGTGATTTTAGAAAACGAAACACAAACTTCGTTATGGTAGATTGGAGACAGCAACCATTTATTAAAAAAAAAAATTAACGTAGCACTGCACTATTTTACATGTCAATTAAAATTTGAATTTGAATGTAAGCCAGCACAATATATTATTGCAATTAGATTTTACATATAATTTTGTTGCTTTAATAAATTAATTTGTTCTATTCTAAATAAAAACTATTATAATTCCACGAATCTAGAAACTGTTCCAGAAAAATAATTTAAGACAACCAGATGTCAATTTATGAAAATATCTACTGTCACAATTTCAATGACTTTTAAACCGGAAGTTTAATTATATACAGAGAAACATAAGATAGATTAAATTTTATAAAAATCAATAATATCAAAATAAAAAATTGTAAAACCAATTAATATTAATATATAGTAGATATATATCTAGATTAATATGAAGAACTATTTTTAAATATAAAGTAATAAATTTACTCAATTAAAGAAAAATGTAAATAATTTTGTATAACCTTCTTTAAATTAATAAAAAATACATTTAAAAGAAAGAAAATTATATGTCATAGTATCATTATCATGTATTTTTTTCCCTTCAATTTATTTTAATGTATTATTTATAATGCACAATTAACATGTCTTTAGACAACCATTGCGGCTGCACCTCACCAGATGAATGCCAAGTATGTTAAAATAAGTAATTTATTTCAGTACTTTAATAATAGTTGTCGATTTTTCACATATTTCTAATAATGTTTAAAATTCTGGCAATTAGTATTAACTACCTACAATTAATTTAATATAACAAAATGATTAAAATAATATGTTGTAAATTATATTTTTAATATTTTTTGTATTAAATTGAATATTAGTTTTTAACCACGGCAAGTATTGTTTTTATTCTGTAATTTTGTCTATGGAGAATAGGCTATAATCTGTAAAATTTTCGGATTTGGGAATGAAAGGATTTTCATTTTTGGTCGGTACTGATTGTCGTATATCATTATTGCACGAGGTGGATTTGTGGTAAAATAGAAACGCAGATTTTCTTCACTTTTTTAAATATATTGATAACATGCTTATGGATTTATCCGACGCGGACCAAAGTGATAGTGGAATGGAGTCCTTAACCGCGAGCAAAGACGATACACCAGAACGTAGACCTGAGGATATTTCCTTTATAACACCTGTACCTGTACAGGTTCGTCTGATGAAAGGAACAAAATTAGTGCTTTTAGTGACAATATATAAAACATAGTTTTTTTTCAGGTGGGAACTTCACCAACTGCTGGTACTCCGCCATACATCACTCTTAAAGAGTACGACGATGTATGTGAAGATAATATAAAGTATATATGTATGTGCCGAGTGGGTTGTAAAATAATATTTTAAAATGTTTTAGGAGCCAGACGAAACCTTATCAGAAAGGTTATGGGGACTAACTGAAATGTTCCCTGAATGTGTCCGCAATGGCACATACACAGCTACTACCAAAACTTGGTTTGTTATTAATTTTTCTGTCTGTTACTTGTAAATTTTGGAGCTGTATTATTTATACTCCTACATGTATGGAACTAAATAAAAATATACATGAATTTTATAAACAAGTAAACATAATTATTGTCATTATAATTTTAACTTGTGATACAATTTACATTTAGACGAGTTTTGTGGTCTCGTATTTATTATTATATGGTATCAGATACAAAAAAAATATGAGCTTAAAAGTAGCATTTTTAAATTAATGTGAGTTGATTACATCATCTTTTTGTCCTAAAGGTTTCAAATGGGCTTCTCTATAAAAAAATATTTGTAGAAATTGGTTTTTAACTTTATCTTAAATTACTAGTTTTGGACAGCTTCAATGTTCTAGTGACATAAAATTGTTTTGCTGACTCAAATTATTCTATATGATCAATTATTATTATGAAAATGAAATATTTTACTATTTGTTGGTTGTAGGAGTGGAGTAAAAAGTCTATACCAGCTATCTCGCTCTGTCATGTGGGTGGTTGCTAGCTCCTCGGTCATTCTCTTTGCCCCCGTCATATTTGAAGTTGAGAGGGCGCAGGTGGAAGAAATGCAAAAGTCACAACAGAAACAGGTATATAAAAGTATAATAAACATGACAAAAATAATGATGTCACTATGAAAAAACTAAATTTATTTTCTGGGAGTTTACATAAATCCTCAAATGTTGTCTAATTATCTTTTTTTTTCTATTTTAGGTACTGCTGGGTACTAATACTGCTATGTCAGGACCTACGCCAGGATTGCCGCCGATGCCACGATAAATATAGAATATGTACCAAATAAAATAATTTAGAACACACATGCGTGTTATCAGTATGTAACATGTGAATGAATATTCTTTGATGTTTCCACATATGATTTAATAATAGTTTAATTCAAATAGGTACTTTGACTTAAATCGATGAGATTTGGCAGCTGTACCAAACATGAATCTGTATGCATTTTCAATTGTTTGTCAGTAGTATATAGGTTAGATATGACAAAAAAAAGTTTTTGGTATGAAAAGGCTTTCTTTGTTTGAATGGCAATAGATTGGAGTATACATATTATTTTGAGTTGTAGATATAATTTTTGTTAAACATGTAATAGAAGAAATAAATCTTTTTAAAATGTTTTTTCAATTTTTAATTATACTCGACCTATTTTTAATCATAACTGATATTAAACTTATGGCTCTTTTTTTTCTTTTAATATGTTCATATGAACATGGTAAATATATAAAATCAATGCCAGATATATATATTATAAAAAAATATATTTTATTAAAATAATTCGGTACTGAAAAGCTACTCTTAAAACGAGTGATGGATAGTAAGTTTACTTTGGAGGAGAATAAAAATATAATACCGATCTTGTTTCTTCGAAAGTTTGTGTTTATACTAGTAATATAGATTTAAAAACTATATTTCTATTAGGGTTTGAAAAGTTTGAACAAAAGAATAAATGTTAATATACGCAAAGCTGAATGAGACCTTAAACCAGACGGAAAATGTCAAGTGCTTATAATTATTGACGTTGACAATGACAGCAGACAGCGTCATTATTCCAAAGTGTTTCATGGAGGGTAGACAAAACCGATTTTTAAAATTTTGTAAATTATTAGTAAAATGGCAAATACAGGCTTGTTACCATTTGTGCGTGGTGTGGATTTTACATGCAATGACTTCAGTGTAAGTTGGACGATTTATGTTTTTTTGACACTATAATGATATCATCGTTAACCTCCGTATTATGTGGCCTAAATGTTACTCTAATTACAGGGTGACAAATTCCCCGATGCTATCCGATATATGACCGGTTTGCAATGGCTCAGACTCGATAAAACAAACTTAGAAGAGATTCCCGAAGAATTGGGAAAACTTATGAAATTGGTATAATATATCCTGAATGTTTTCATTTATTGCATATCTTTACATTGTTTACAACATCTTTATCTGTTCTTAGGAAAATTTGTCACTAAAAAAGAATAATCTAGAAAAGTTATTTGGAGAATTGACAGAGTTAAAATGTCTAAGATCTTTGAATGTTAGGCATAATAATGTGAAGACGTCAGGAATACCTGCTGAACTATTCAGATTAGATGATCTAACTACTCTAGATCTTTCTCATAATAGGCTAAAGGAAGTTCCTGAAGGGCTAGAAAAAGCTAAATCATTGCTTGTATTAAATCTGAGTCACAACAAGTAAGTAAACATCAACATCTTTTTTTTATTATATTATATTAAGACAGTAACTAAAGCCATTTCACAGATAATAATTTAAATTACTGATGTCATTTATAAATATTACTGTAACAAATCATAACTTTTAGTTAAAAAAATCTATTTTTAAAATTTCAGAATAGAAAGCATACCACCTACTTTATTTGTTCAGTTGACGGATCTACTGTTTTTAGACCTATCTAGTAATTTACTGGAGACTCTGCCCCCTCAGACTAGAAGGTTGGCAAACCTGCAGACTTTAATACTAAACGATAACCCATTAGGATTATTTCAATTGAGGTGAGTTTGTTATTTGAATTATATTGAAACAAGTTTGCTGCCGAAGTACTCATAGCACTTATTGATAATATTCCATACAAGTAAAATTTCTTAATTATTAATTTTATATAATAGTAACAGGAAAAAAGCTTTTTCTCTTACAATAATATTAACTTTGTTTTGATTGGTAAACTATTGGGTATGAAATAAAAAATAATGTACCTATTTATATTTTACTTGATACTAAGTCTTAACCAACCTTTTTTTGTTTATAGCCACTCAATAATTTTTTTATGTAATCTTTATTTTACTATAGTAAATAATCAATAAAACATGATATTTGTTTTGTCTATACTTATTCTTTCATGTACCAAAGGTATGTACTCAGTAATTGTGAAATTATTTCTTTCGCAGGCAGTTACCATCTCTACAAAGCCTTGAGACATTACACATGAGGAACACACAGAGAACACTAGCTAATCTACCAACATCACTCGAACCCCTCATAAATTTATCTGATGTTGACTTGTCCAAAAACGCCCTGACAAAAGTGCCTGACGCACTTTACACGCTACAGAATATAAAAAGGCTTAATCTAAGTGAAAATGAGATAACGGAAATATCTACTGGTATGTTTCTGAAAGATGATTAAGGACTTATATATTTAAACCTATGTTGATAATTAACCCAATTAAAAAAAAAAATATGTGGTTCAATAAGAAATTTTCTATAAAAACTTATCTGTTTCTCAATAAAGAATGTATAATACCATTGGTTGTGTTACAATTACATAATTTAAGAAGTGTAGATAGATCTATCATTTCCTTGAACAGTAAGATTAGATACATTTATTTTTTTATTAAAAAAATATATTTGTTTTTAACCCAATATAGCTCACATGTCCATATGAAACTGTCAACAAAATTTACTTTCAGCTATGGACATCTGGCAGAAACTGGAAAGTTTAAATTTATCCCGGAACAAACTCACAACCTTACCAGCCACTCTGTGCAAACTGCAGAGCTTAAGGCGGCTTCATGTAGATGACAACAAGCTAGATTTCGAAGGAATTCCTTCTGGAATAGGAAAACTTGGCAATTTAGAAGTATTCTCAGCTGCTAATAATCTACTTGAAATGATTCCTGAGGGACTTTGCAGGTAATTTGAACGACTTTAAAAATATGCAGCCATTGAAATAAATTATGAACTCATTCAATTTCCTCCACAGATGCGGTTCTTTAAAGAAATTAAACCTGAGCTCAAACAAATTAATAACATTGCCGGATGCTATACATCTACTGAGTGACCTTGAGAGTTTGCAACTACATGGCAACCCGGACCTGGTGATGCCGCCAAAGCCTGTAGAGAGAGCGAGGGGAGCTGGTCTCCAGTACTATAATATAGACTTCTCTCTACAAACACAGTTGCAATTGGCTGGTGCGGCAACTCCTGAACTGGCAGACAACAATAGTTAGTCTATTTTAACAATAATAATAATAGTTTATTGTTTCAATTTATGTTTGTATAGACTGTGAGTGGACATCTTTTTAAGCATAAAGTGCTTGTGTTAAGCCACCATGCTCTTCTGTTATATAACAATACTTTTAAAACATCTTATAATCTACTTATGTATGAACTTAGTTAAATATTATGGCTTAGTTTAATACCAATTAATGTTACAAAAACGTTTATGCTAACATTTTCGATAAATTCAATTATTTTACATATAAAACTGTATCTAGTGATATTATGACCTATTTTATAAGTGTATCTGACCCCGGTGGACATGTTATTCAGGTATCAGTAAGTCGGACCCCATCGCTCGCAAGCTCCGTCTCCGTCGTCGAGGTGAGACTGACAACTCCGATGTTATCCTTCGAGGAATGCAGGAACAGGCCAACACCCAGCACGCAACCAGTAACGATGAAATGCCACACAGCGAACTAAAGTTAGTAATTACAATGGAATATTATAATTGGAATGGGTCAACATTAAATGGTTATTGGGTTATATTGACTGGAGTACTTTAAGAACACCAAAAGTGAAATATAATCGGGTTATTATAATGTAAAAGGAAAAATTTTTTAGGCATCCTTTTTCCATGACGTAATTACTTACTTGACTATTCTATCGTCTGATTCGTAGGTGAGGTAATTTTGTTATAATTACTTAAAAGAAAGTCATTTCTGATATAACTCTAGCTACAAATTAAATCTATCAAAAAAATATATTAAATTGTTTCAATAGATTCAATTCAATTATTTTATTGTGTTAACTGAACGCATATGTAATTTTTTTTTATTTAGTCGAGAACACAGTATACATGGTAAATAATTTGTAGCAATTTCTCATTAAAACGAAAATAAAATACATAATACAACACTCCGCAGTTGGTTAAAGGAAATTGTATTTTAAATGAAACTAGTATTTTTCGGATAAACTACGCGTGATTTATTTTTGTAAAAATGCGACATCTCCTCTGCCCGTGTTCACGGTTGCTGAAAAGTAACCGAAACGTCGGGAGTATGTAGTTCTATACAAAAATAAATCACGCGTAGTGTATCCGAAAAATACTAGTTTCATTTAAATGAATAAAACTCGCGAAAATCTTAGGTCTCATTAAATTTTATTTTACAAAATCACAACAAACCACAACAATATTGCTCCGACAATGTCACTGTCACTTAGTGACGTTTCTAATTATTGTTTGTATGTACTTTAAAGGCAATTACATAAATATAATTTTACATTAGACCTAAACGCTGGGACGAAAGTTTGGAAAAACCACCGTTAGATTACTCGGAGTTCTTCGACGAGGATACCGGTCAAGCTCCGGGTCTCCAGATATGGGAGATTGAGAACTTCATCCCCGCACCCGTTGACGAAGTAAGTGACGTCACACATAATAACACCAATTTGATTGATATTATATTGTATTTATATTAATTATTAATTATTTTTTACTTTCTCTTCCATAGTCGCGATGTTTGAATACAAACAATAGTATAGACTTATCATATATTTCTTCAATGTCACAATTTAATAATTATTTCGTGTCTTCTTATTGTTTTATTAGTGTGTCCACTTATATCTGTTTAATGTCCCGTATGTCCAGGTCGCACACGGTAAGTTCTTCGAGGGTGACTGCTACATAGTACTGAAGACGTCCATCGAAGAACAAGGACAGCTGTCTTGGGATATTCACTTCTGGATTGGATCCAAAGCGACGGTGAGATATGTATATATATAATATGTATATATATATGTATATATATAATACAGATTATATATATATATATATAATCTGTGGAAGTCATTAAATGTTTTTTTTTCTTTTTTTATTACACTTTTAATTTCCTTTTATATGATGATGGATACTTGGACCATTATGATGGATATCTATGAGAAACAATATAAAATCTCATGGAATATTTGTGCGTCGGCGTCAAGACAAGACATAATTTTATATTCGCGAATTTTAAAGCGCGTTATGCTAATAGGGCTTACGGTCCTCGAGAGACCAACATCCCCAAAGACCGTACCATCAAGGTCAATAAAAATTACGAGCTCACTAACGAACAAACTAGAAATAGGTTCGTCGTCGATTTCTACGCGGTTGAAGTGGGAGCGAGAGTCATAACAGCTAAATCTCTATACAGCCTACTAGAAGACTTAAGCCTGTCCAGACCTAACATAAATTCATACTTGACAAGTACTTCGAAGGCAGCCCTAGTAGGTTCGTTACAAATTTGGTTTGGTAGGGAAATGAGTTAGGACGGTCGAGGTGAGCGTTTAACGCGCGTTAAATAAGATCCCCTTAAACCTACACCTGGGTCGCAAGTCTCAGGCACTATTGAAGCTCCTCTCCCTGCAACGTGATGGATTCGGCATCCGCACGGTGAATCCATTGAATGCTGAGGAGTTTCTTCTCAAATAATCATTAATATTTTATTTTTAATGACCCTTTTAATTTCCCTTTTAACGTTATATATTGATATATAATAATTACCATAAAACAGAAATAAATAGCGTACAACAACATAACATATGCTCTTATGTAGATGCAACTTAACCCTACGTTTTATTTATGTACAAACAGATATATAATTATAGCAATAAATATAGTGCTTGCTGAAACATCATTAGATTAAATTTATATGAATATAACCAAATATATTTTTAACAGTTGGACAAGGGCGCGTGTGCAGCAATGCACGCTGTGAACCTAAGAAACTTGTTGGGAGCCAAACGCACCCAGAGACACGAACAAGGGGACGAGTCACCGGAGTTCCTGGCGCTGTTCCCGACACCCCCTGTATATATCAACGGCAGTAGAACTCCGTCAGGCTTCTTCACCGTCGATGATCCGGTGAGTATAACGACATTTGGCAACGTAATGGTTACTAGTGCTGTCCTAAAATATATATAAGCTTGAATTACTTGAAAAAAACAAGGATAGTTTTCAAGCTAATGCTAGCTTTTCTTAATTGGTATATCTGTTGCAAGTCTCTCTTCAATATCATACTATCGATATGTAATATATAGTTCTTAATCAATCCTTATTCCAGCACTACGTGACCCGTCTGTACCGCGTCCACGGAGCCGGCAGCTCGATACATCTGGAGCCATCCCCCGTGTCAGCGAGCTCGCTCGACCCGAGATACGTCTTCGTACTTGACACGGGATTGCGCATACACTTATGGTAGGCATTTTGTGACGTCATCGTCTCCTTAAACTCATACATAGTAAATACTTTTGGTTTTTCGTGAATATTATTTATAAAACCATCTACTTATTTTTTATGTAATTTTTAATCTCGTTTTATACAAGACAATAATTTTACACCAGGAATGGGAAAAAGGCAAAGAATACGCTAAAGTCCAAGGCGCGGCTGTTCGCTGAGAAGATAAATAAAGAAGAGAGGAAGAACAAAGCCGAATTAATAGCAGAAGTACCAGGAAAAGAGTCTAAGAACTTCTGGCAAGTCTTAGGATATGAAGACGATATGCCTTACGTTGCAGAAGTGAGTTATTGCTTTAAATGACAATTATTTTATGCTATAACTATTATTATTTTTTTTATTAAAAAACAAATAAATAGCATCAAAATATTAAAGATGACCGTACTGTCAGAACTGGTATACTTAAAATAGAAAAACTGTAACAATTAGTCCGTAAGAATAACACTACCGCAGTCAAAATATATAAATAAATAGATTTAAACCCTTTGTCGGTCAAGCTATAACGGTTACTGAACTCAGAATAACTAATACCAAATAAAATCTATTACGAACAAATTATGGTTAGGAATTTTCTTTACCAGCGAAGTCCCAATAAAACATGATATATGTCGCATTGTTTTATATATTGTAATAATATAAGTCGTGGTGGCCTGGACGTCAAGGCCCACCTCTCATGCAAGAGGGCGCGGGTTCGAAACCTGGCCAGTACTAATGGGATTTTTTCCGAGTCGTAAGTACTTTCTAAGGGTGTTTTGACACCACTGACGGACGGTGAAGGAAAACATAGTGAGGAAACCTGGACTTATAATTTCAAGTTGTAAGTCGCCAATCCGCCTTAAGCGAGCGTGGTGATTAATGCTCTAACCTTCTCCGTGTGAGAAGAGAGACCTTAGCTCAGCAGTTGGCATCGATTGGACGATGTTGAATAATATTACAGTTATATCTCAATCTCAACAGGAACACGTCCCTGACAACTTCACGTGGTCCCCAGCTAGACTGTACCGCGTGGAGCTCGGCATGGGATATCTGGAACTGCCTCAGACCGAAGGACCTCTTACAAGGACGATACTGGCAACGAGGAATGTGTACATACTAGACGCGCACCAGGATCTGTTTGTATGGTACGTATCGTACAGCAGGTGCTCATATACAGGGTGTTGATTTTGAATATGACAAACAAAAGATACATAACTTGATATATTTATGATTTTATACACCTTATTGTTAATATATAAGTTATGTTGCCAGTTAGTTGCAAAGCGTCTCTATAAATTTCTTCAGAATATATACAATTCTCTGAGAACATTAAAAATTATGCAATTTTCACTGAGTATTCTGACACAGTAGACTTTAAGTAATAAAGTTGTCTGCTTAATACTGGAAAGATAACAGTCTTTGTTTAGTTATCGGTCTATTGACAGACGCTTGCTCGTTATTTGTGACATGACATATATGACAGTATTGAAAATATCTCAATTTACACAATTTTATCAGGTTTGGCAAGAAATCATCACGTTTAGTCCGAGCGGCGGCTGTGAAGCTCGCCCAGGAATTGTTCAGTATGGCGCCCAGAGAACCTCACGCACTGGTCACCAGGTTACAGGAGGGCACAGAAACACAGGTATTATCAGTCAACGTTATTCTTATAATATTAAAATTATACATTCTTATCAATATAGATTATAAAAAAATAATTCCTCAACCAACTAAGTCACGTTCAGATTTAAATATGTATTTTAAAAAAAAAAAACAAAATAAGGATTTTTTAAGCGTCGCTCTAACATCAAATTATACTCACGTTTATGGAACCAAAGTTTTTCCACGCGTTTCAAATATACAATACAAAGTCGTCATTACAATGGAAAAAGAAAAAATCTAGGGAATATTATAGACATGTGAATGCATTTAATTAATTAATTGGTGTTGTTGTGTGTCAGGTGTTCAAGACGTACTTCCAAGGCTGGGAGGAGGTTATAGCGGTGGACTTCACGCGAACAGCCGAGTCTGTGGCGAGGACCGGGGCCGACCTCACGTCCTGGGCCAGGCAGCAAGAGACCAAGTCAGTACTATATGCTCTTACCGAACACTGAAATAGAGAATATATGGAGAGATTAAACTAATACTATTCGGATTTACGATTGTTAAAAACATACTCCCGACGTTTCGGTAACAAGTAATTATAAACGCGTAGGTAATCCGAAAAATATTTGTCCTATTTCAATGAGAATACTTGCGAAAATCTTAGATCTCATTATAGTATGAAGAGTTCATTGACACTACCAGGATGAGAACCGGAAATCTCTGGGTATCGCGTTACAGTGACTTGACCTACTAAGCTATTGTGACCAGATTTGAGTTGGTGATTTAAGCGTTCTATATATTTAACTTTCAATGGGCGTGATACCTTGGACATTCCGAATGCTTACTATTGTCCAAGACACTGACTTATAAGGTTATGTACTGAACCTATTTATTAAGGTTAAGTAGACACGAAACCTCACCGTGCGGGTGCCGGTCCATCGCGTTCCAGGGAGAGGAGCTTCAACAGTGCCTGGGACTTGCGACCCAGGAGTAGGTTTAGGGGACCCTAACTATTATCGTATTTTTAACAAAAAAAAAATTGCCTTTTAAAAATTGTTCAAACAAAAGCCTATACATAAGGTGCTGGGGATCCTGGATGTTGGCAAATAACAATATCTAAGATTTTCGAGTACAAATTTAAAATAAAACTATGTTTTGGGATGAATTTCTCTGTTTCGATTACGTCACATTAACATTGACGACGGACAGACGAGATGAAAGTGGTTATTTCCACGGTGACAAAGTTATCAAAGATATGATGAAATATTATGTGCATTTTCTTTCTAGTCACATCCTTATCTTGTTTATTTTATGCGTAAATTGTGGGTTTCTAGAACGGATCTATCGGCACTGTTCACACCTCGTCAGCCGGCCATGTCTCCGACCGAGGCTAAGAGTCTCGCTGACGAGTGGAACGAAGACCTGGAAGCGATGGAAGCCTTTGTTCTGGAAGGCCGACATTTCGTCCGTCTTCCAGATCAAGAGTTGGGGGTCTTTTACAGCTGTGATTGCTACGTATTCCTCTGTAGATACGTACTGCCTGTAGAGGTACAAACTAAAAACTTTATCCCTACTAATATATATTATAGTCACTTTAAACAAGACTTTTAATTTCCTTAGTAACTCTTTCAAGGTTCTCATTGAATTGTGATAGAACTTTTATAAATCGTCCTCTTAATTCAAATGACTAATGTTTACAATATAAATAGTGGTTTTTAAAAATTCTAATGGTCCAATTGGCCTACAAACTAAATCGTAATGCATTAAATCTAGCAATTTGATTGCGGTTAATACATACTACTATAATTTCCATTTTGTTTTCTTGTCATATAATATATATCACTATAGACTATGTTATAATTATAATATAAAAGGCTGATGATGACACGCCCGAAGCGGACGAAGTGGACTCGGAGAGCGACAGTGTGACTTGGGTGGTGTACTTCTGGCAAGGCAGGAGAGCTCCCAACATGGGCTGGCTAACATTCACCTTCGGCTTGGAGAGGAAATTCAAACAGCTGTGCAAGAGACTAGACGTGGTCAGAACACATCAGCAACAGGAGAGCCTCAAGTTCATGGCACATTTCAGAAGAAGATTCATAATACGAGATGGAAAACGAAATTTAAAACCGGTAGGTTGTTATAATTTTAGTTGGCAGTATTTTTTCATTCAATGGTCAAATTTCTAAGTTCAACGCCTTTGCTCAAAACTGAGTTTGCTATAACTAACCTTGAAAGAACGTACATACTTAATATTTGCACATTTTTTTTATACTGAAAGATGTTTTTTTATTTCTATAAAATTACAGTGAATTAGTTTTAGACTGTTTAAAATGATTTTCATTTCAATTTAAAATAAAATGGTATTTAAAAATGTGTAGACTATCGTTTACCTATAATTGTTGAATTAATTTTAATTGTTATTGATTTTATCTGTGGCCGAGTAGAAAAGAGTAAATAAGAAAATGAATCTTAAATGTATGCTTTTTATGTTAGCTACGGAGGGAGGGTAAAAGAAAAAAAATACTCTAAACTAATTTTATAAAAAAAAACCTTACAATATAAACTTAATGCACGAGCTACTCGATGTAAGCGTATACAATACAATGATTGGTAAAATTATAATAAAGAATATAATTTTTAAACAGTGATGTTAGCAACCTCGATAAACATCGCGTCTATCTGATGTCTACATAAGCTATCTTCTACAAGTACGTGTTTAACTTATTCTTAAATATAACGAGACAACCTCTGTGACAGGAGGGCCGGCCGCCAGTGGAGTTGTTCGAGCTCCGGAGTAATGGCTCATCGTTATGTACGCGACTTGTGCAAGTCAAACCAGATGCCAGCGTGCTGAACAGTGCTTTCTGGTAAGGAGACCTTCCCTTCATATAACACCAGTTCACACTACGATATTAACAGTGAATACACAATCAAATAAATAACATCCGCTCGTTATACTTACCTTACAATATCTCGTCAAAAATAACCTTTTTTATACATGTATACAGTATAAACAAGTCCATCTAATTTATAAAAAATTCTAATTTCCTATCAGTTATATCCTGAACGTTCCTTTGGAGGGCTCTAAGGAAGAGTCGTCAGCGATCGTGTACGCCTGGATCGGCTCCAAGAGCGACGCTGACTCCGCCCGTCTCATAGAACTCATCGCCAATGAGAAATTTAATAACGATTTCGTCAGTCTACAGGTACACGACAAAAAAACAAACACATACCTTATTAAACAGGCCACTAACAAACAAGTCAATGAATCCTTTGAAAATATCAGAGAAGAAGTCTCTTTAAATAGTTTAGTAAACTGTATTTATAATATATAAATATATTTTTAGTAATACTTTAATTTACATTAAAACTTCTATTATCCCAGGTGTTAACAGAGGGCAGTGAACCTGACAATTTCTTTTGGGTAGCGCTGGGCGGGCGAAAGCCTTATGACGAAGACGCCGAATACTTAAACTACACGCGACTCTTCAGATGTTCCAACGAAAAGGGATACTTCACTGTATCTGAGAAATGGACGGACTTCTGTCAAGTAAGTAAATATTGCGTACTATGTCGTTTAGCTACTGTGTTCTTTTTTAATCTAAGTGGTAAATTCAAGATCACATAAAAATTCGGGAATATGCAATTTCATTGAATTTATCTCACACACACATACATATATATGTATATATATATATATATATGTCTATACATACATATATATGTCTGTGTATGCTGTATATATACTCCATAATAAAATTGCTTATCAAAAATCATTGATATCATATTCATACACACTTGTATACCTAATGGAATTATATAACTTATGTTTAAGGATGACCTCGCTGATGATGATATTATGATACTGGACAATGGTGAGCAAGTGTTCCTGTGGCTCGGTGCGAGATGTTCAGAGGTGGAAATCAAACTGGCTTATAAATCAGCTCAGGTAATCAATAAATGATGAGCCCTCATCTATTATCAATTACAATCATTAATAACCTTTCCTAAATTTTGTATCTCGGTCACTTAGCCACTATCAAGAATAGATTTAATATAAAGATATAGACATTTAAGAAGCATTATTTTTTTAATAATGCAGCACATTAAGATAAGTAAGTATGTTTTGTAACACAAAAACTTTGTTATTTATCAAACAACTTAGACAATAGGTAGTTAAATATATAGTGAAAATTTTTATCTGTTCTTCTCTTATATGAATGAAACGATTTTTTTTTTGAAAATGCTACTTAGTTAAGTTCCCCATTAAATTAAAATTAAAAACCTTTTATTTCATTACTTATTAAAAATATGACAGGTATACATTCAGCATATGAAAACGACCCAACCAGACAGACCTCGAAAACTGTTCCTCACATTGAAGGACAAGGAGTCTCGGAGATTTACCAAGTGCTTCCACGGCTGGGGGGAACACAAGAAACCTCCAGAATAAACTAGATATAGTATAAATTATAAACCATGCCATAAATAACTCATTAACAAAATTAAGGAAAATCTGTGAAATTATTATACGTATAGTTTTCTTTGTATTATCTGTATAAAAATATAAATTAATGACATTTACGATTTTCACAAGGATTCATTTAAATAAAATTAAGATTTTCGGATACTACGCTTTTTTTACTGTTTTAAAAACTACATGCTCGAAGGAACCGAAACATGGGGTGTATGTAGTTTTTAAAATAATAGAAAACGACTTATATACGAAAATATTAAATTAAAAAACACGGGAAAATCTTAGATATCTACAATATAAATTACTACAGCACTATTGTTTACTTTAAAAAGTGTCAGTAACTATGTTTTAAAGATTGTTTAACAAGGTTACATAACTCTAGAGAAGGACTCTAGCATTTTGTTTTTATTTCTTATAAACTATAGGTCTTTTATAAATTATTTTCTCATTTTCAGTCGTTATATGGAAATTTAAGTATTAGCTAAATAAAAAAAAAAGCTAGTACTCTTCTAAAGTATTAATGAAATTTGATTAGGTGAATATTTATGTTTTATTAATTTATTTAAAATCTTCCCATCATGAGAACGTTAATAAAAGACTGAGTCATGCCATTACCGATATATTTATTCACAAATTTCTTATAGTTATGCACAAGTATATTGAGATTTCTTAAAATTCTGTTCTTTATTTTATCCTTTGACTAGCATAGCAGGGATTGCTTAATACATACATGTTACTATTGAAAAATATTCATTAGTTGTAACTTAAAATGTATATAGATATATTATATGTATAAAATTATACCTATCACTACATTGTAAATAATTTATGACTTAGACAAACCTTCATAACCACTAAAATTGTATTAATTTGGATAACAATATTTTAAGTATGCTTTTAAAAATAATCTAGAATATAAGCACAAAATGATTACAATGTGTTTCTGTAACTATAAATTATTATTAATAAAATTAAAGGTTTTTTTTTATTAATATACCCGCACAGATACTTCAAGTAATATTTAACATTTTATTAATGAAACTACTTGCCGTCTTATAAATCTTTTAACATTTAGTCATCATCGTCGTCATCGTCAGAAGGCACGAAGAGTTCGTTTTCTTCTAAGAAATTAGCAATATTTTTGCTTATGGCCGCTCCGATGAGTAGGCCTGGAATAACAGCAGCCACAATACTCAGAAGACCAAAAGGAGTTTTCTCAGGTTCGGGTAAAATTGCTCCTGTTGGAGTGGTAGTTGCCGTTCTTCGTTGGATCTTCCTATCATGTTTAGAGATGGTTTTCGACTGAACCATGAGCCTGGTTAGCCTAGAAAAGGTCATGTTGAGTAAAATCTATGCAAATTTAACAAAATTATTTTTAGCAACTGAGATTCAAGTTATTCCTGTGTCAGACGTTAGGAGACACGACAGTCCATAGGATACAATTTATCATTTACTTTTTGACGGTTTATTTAGGCGATTGCCCACAGAGTATAGAAACAAAGAAATACTTAGTTTTTATTTAAATAATCAATATATATTGGAATTTAAATTATTTTATCCGGAATATGAAATACTACATACAAACATAAACTTCTATTTTATTCGTTGTAGATTTTTGGTACGTACTTTCATAAAAAAAGTGATATCACCAAAAATATACTCAAATTTATATTTTTCTTGATATTATAGAAAAAATGTATTATATTAACGTTCATACGAAATCAATGTATGACAAAAATGTGCATGTATAAATATTGAATCTGTTTTAATTCATAAACGAGTCAAGATATTAAAATAAAATGTCAATAATAATTGGACGGCAAAATGATGACATTTAGCAATAGCAAATACATTGAAAACGAATGAAAATAAAGAATAATAAAGCGCATACAAGTGCTTTATTTTAAAATGAATATCACACTAACAAGCTTGGAAGCGTTAATCTGTAAGTGACACTTTTCTTATTATATAAAAAAAATATGTAAGTGTGATTTAATAAAGTCTTTTTCGCAGTAAAAGCAACTCACGAATCTCTACCACAACCTGATGTTGCTGCTTTGGAAGCTTTCTATACTATAATGCGAGAGTCAGCAGAAGGCCCACAATATGCCGCTCAAGCCTTAGCAGCCCGTATTCACTCACCAAATGCTCGAGAAGCTATTTTAGCATTATCCATGTTAGATCGTTGTATGCGTCGTGGAGATGCTAATTTTCACTCTGAGATTGGCAAGTTTCGGTTTCTTAATGAAATGATTAAACTCGTTTCACCTAAACATTTTGCAGACAAAACTGCACCTGAAGTGAGGACAATGGTCAGTTTACGCAAATACTATGTTATATAAAAAAAATATATCATTCACTAAACCCAAAATTATAATATATGTGTAATTGCTACTAGTTATAGTTGAATATTACATCACTGTAAAAGAGTAAAAAAATACCACACTTTAACAAGCCAATGTTTCAAAAGAAGTAACTGTATATATATTTAATCTTATTAGTACATTTCTTTTATTCTTGCATTAATATTTTTTAAACAATTGTAGGTTCTCCAACTTATACATGCCTGGTCGATAGAATTTCCAAAAGAAACCAAGTTTAAAGTTGCTTATGACATGCTCAAAAACCAAGGGGTGATCAAAGAAACCCCTCCACCACTACCTCCAGAGGATACAAACATTCCTCGCTTGAGAGCAAAGAATGCTATATTTGAAGATGAGGAAAAATCTAAGTTATTGCAGAAGTTACTCCAAAGCAAAAAGCCAGAAGACCTGCAGCATGCCAATAGACTTATTAAAACTATGGTTCGAGAAGTAAGTGTTACGAGAGATAATTACATAACTTTCTTTTTTAAGAGATGGTAACATTTATATTGAAAGAGTGGCAAAATATTTTGCAATATTTATAAGAAACAATCCTATCCATAAAATATATTGACATTCATATATCATATCATTTTGAAAACAGGAAAATATCTTAAACAGAAAGCTTACCTAGAACTTTTTAATCTTTTAATATTCTTCTACATAATCTCTTATTTTTAATTCCTTAGGAGGAGAGGCGGACAGAAGCGAATAGCCGTAAAGCTCAGGAGGTTATAGCGGCTCTGGATAGTGCAGGGCTACTAAAAGACCTGCTGGAACATTCAGCAGACGCGTCTGCTGATGAGGAGCAGCTGATTCATGAACTGCATGCTAGCTGTGTTCGACTGCGGCCAGTACTGCAAAGACTGGCATCTTCGGATGCTCAGGCAGATAACTTATGTGAGTCAGAGTAACATTTGTTATTTACAATAATAGTTTTTTTTTTATATTAAAAATGTTTGGTACGATAAAAAATGTAAAAATAACCTATTTATTCCTAATAGTATAATTATTATCAATACTTAAATTTCAGCGGAAATATTACATGCAAGTGATGTTCTCGATGAGGTGTTCGAGGAATACAATAAGTTTATTAATGACAAGAAAAACAAATCAAACGGTAATACAGCTGGTTCTCAGACTAATAACAGTTTGTTGGACTTTGCGGGAGCCAGCATTAACTCACATCAACAAAAAACAAATCCTTCAACGATTGATGAGCTAGGAGATATCTTCAACAATGACGGTGAAGTCACTAATATTGCAGAGCCATTGAAGCCTGTTAATTTGATGACTATAGGTAATACTTTAGTTTGAAACTTTAAATATTTATGGAAATAGTTGTTTAAATTTTAATATATATGTAATTTTAATTTGTAAGAAAATTTAATATTTCTTTCAGAAGATAATGGGAAACAGGAAACGAAAGAGAAGAAGGTTGAAGGGTGGCATGAACTGGACACATTGGGTGAACAGTTAATGAAACAATCATTACCTAATAGTGTCAAACGTCTCGATAATTTTAACAGGTGAGTTTATGTTAATGTATGTTTTAGAAAAAGTTCCATTATATTTAACAATTACTATAAAATATGTTCACAGTAAACATTCAAAGAAGATACCCATGAATGCTTTGGAGACGACCTTACCTAAACATGACACACAAACTGCTAACAATAACGCAATACTGGACTTAGATTTCTTCACAAAGAAAGTAGAGAAAGTTGTCAATATCTCCCCACAGGCACATTCATCAAAACCAACCACTCCAAATGATGATGTGATGGTAGATATCAGTTCAGACGATCAAACCAACTATGTAGAAAATATATGTCTCCCAAAGGACAGTTCAGCAGACAATATTATAGATATAGGACTAACGGGTGACAATAAGACAAATAGTATTATAGCAGATGACAGAAAGGAGATAATTAAGGCTGAACAAAAAGATATGAAAAGTAAATGTGATTTGAAACCTCTATCAGACATAAATGTCACCCTACAAAGTGTGCACCCCAGTAAAGTACCTCCGATGACAGCGTTTGAGGAAGAAGATGGTTTGAAGGTGGTGCTGCATTTCTGTAAAGATAAACCGAGGCCTGATGTCAATGTTGTTGTTATATCAACTACAAGTAATTGTAAGATGCCCATTGAGGAATACAAGTTCCAAGCTGTCGTTCCTAAGGTAATAATGATTTTGGATCTTTTAATAGTCATTGATTTAATAAAATCTGTCTACAAAACTGGTGAGTGTGAAGCCAGTAGTATTTAGACTTCTTAAAAAAACTTAAAGCAATGCCCTTTCATATTCTGACCTACTGACAGATGTTGTTTTATTTATATTTAAACGTAATTATTTTATTTTTGTCAGATGTTATGCGAACTTGGTTCCATGTAAATATTTTAAGAATAAAACGTGGTAGAGGAAAATCTCTGATGATAAAACTCTGTATTGCTTTCTTTGTGTTTCAACCGTTCAGAGTTTAAAATTAAAAAAACCTCTTAATTTGAATTGAATTGTAAATTTTTCTGAGTATCTATCTTGTCTTGTTTTCAGGGTTGTAAGGTCCGTTTGTTAGAAGCATCCGGTACGTCACTTCCGGTGTATAACCCGTTCCTGCCACCACCAGCCTTAACACAGCTCATGTTGCTGGCAACACCATCGTCCACATCACTACAACTTCGTTTCGTACTCACATACACCATCGAGGGGGACACGTGCAGTGAAATGGGCGAAGTGGTATTGCCACTTCAAGATATATAATATTATTAAACAATAATATCTGGTAACACTTCGATATGAATCATAAAGGAGTTAGTGATTCGATTGCACAAAAGTGGCCTAAGTTATGTTTAGTTGTTTAACAATTTTAAGTGTAAATGATTTATAATACTGATATAGTATTTCTGCGGCAAAAATCTTTTTACTTTCGTAAATTTCTAAACGTACGGTAATTATGAATTTAATGTACCGTTTCCAGACGCACAAAATTATTGATCTCATTTTAATTATTTCATTTGAAATAATACGTATTTTCTATATATTTAGGGTTGTGTATATTTTACTTTCATTGCCACTTTCGTGCTCTCACATTATTGAACGTAACTCAAAATGACCTAAGTCATAAATTAGTTAACAATTGAGAACTATGAAAAGGCCAATAGTAACAAAATATATAATTAGATTTGAAAAAAGTGACCCGTTTATAAGGAGCATATAAGCGGACATGTTTTTTATTGTGATGTTTTGCATTTAATATCGGTTCTAGTCGGATTTCAAACTAAGTTTCGACATTCCATTGAAGACGATTAATTCTTAAATTAATATTTTAAAATATGTTTAATTAAAACTTTATCTAAGTTTCATTGTGTTTCTGAACGTCATAACAGCAAAGTATTCGTTATCTACATACGAATATTTTAAATTTTATTATTTATTTAGCTGTGCAATATTCAATATCGGAATTAAATACAAATATAATATTTATATGAAGAGTAAATAATATCTGCTTACCGATTGTTTTATTCAAACATCCAGCTGACGCATTGCCATTGATGATGATACGTAAAAGATAAGATTTAAGATGTATATTTTTCTTATATTTAAGATTTCTCCAGTTGTTAGATTTTGTCAGTTAAGTGAAGTCAACTTAGTTGCAGACGAAGGAAAACGGAGCCTTTATTTCTATACTTTATTCTGTATCAAATCATTATGTACAAAGTATGTCTAAATAATATTTACACAGTAAATGCATTGAACACATCTAGAGATACACACATCCCATAGCAGGACTTAAGCGAGCAATCTTTTCTGTTCCTCATCAATAAAGAGTAACAAAAGACAACTTATATATTACAAAACTTTCTTATATATTTATGTACTTGTGTCAGCTGGGACTTATACGGCTTGGTCTCTGAACGCCAGTGCTGTTATTGACTTCTGATGTCCGCAGTATTCTCGTTCAAGAGTACCCTTTTCCAGATCCCACAGACGAGCGTAACTATCAGACGAACCTGTAATTAATTGTCAGGTTTTATCCACATACTAGTTTTTGTCCGCGATTTCGTCTGCTTTACTTTCAAAGTTAGGCACGTATACCTGACTTGTCAAACTATTCCTCCTTAAGGCAGTAAAAAAGATTTTTTCAATTTAATATTATATTTTTCGATCGTATGAAAAGTATCCCATGTCCTTTACCTGGTTCTAAACTATCTCTCCACCAATATCCAGCGTAACCCGTGAAGCGAATCTTGAGTTACAAGTGGTGTAACTAACGCGACTTTCTTTCATATATGATGATCGTTATACAAACTGATTGTGAATGAATTTTATATATTTATAGTTTTAAATAAATTTATAAAGAAAATAAGAACATAAAAAATTAAGTAAGCTCATACTATTATAAAAAATTGCAATCAATTGAATACTGTGAAAAAGACTATTAAGGCACTTCAATCTGAACTTAAATTATCAATTAATCATGATTTGTTTGGTGGCTGGAACATAAGGTATGTTAAATGAAAAAAATGAGATGACTTAATGTAATAGTTACCAGTGAAGAGGTATCGAGAGTCGAGCGTGAAGGCGGCGTCCCACACCCAGCGTTGCGAGTCATGTCTCAGCTCCCTCATGAGGCTCCAGTCGGAGGTGCGCCACACCCGAGCCGACCAGTCTCCTGAGGTAGTCACTAACATACTGGGACAGTAGCAAACTTTACATATCTGTTCCGCACAAAATAGATCTTTAATTATAATGTAATATACTTGTACTGTTTATACAAAACATTCCAGAACCGAGGAAATAAAAAACGGCCAAGGAAAGTTTAATAGGAATTACCTTTCTTACATATACGCCGTGTAACCAAGAGAGCTTTATTTCCAAATGGCCTGCTTGAGGTAAAAAGCCGAATACAAAATTTCTAATCTCCAGACAGACCATAAACAACAAGAACAAAGAATTTACTTATTGTTCAATATTATCTTGGTTTATTGAAGATAAATGAAGGTGGAATATGGGATGAGAATTTGGGGCAACCAGCTCGCAGCACACTTGGGCTACTTAATGTATAGTTAGTATAAATACAGTTGATATGGCTCACGTGGAATCATAACTGAATTTGCAGCGGAGCGCATATTTCTTGTGGGCCTGGAGTTTGGTTCTGGGCACAGGGCGAGGCGGCGAGCCGCCCAGCGACCACACATAGCAGTTGCCCTTGTTGTTGACCGCAGCCATCAGTTTACCTTCAGGGTCTATAGCTATGTCCTGGATACTCGCTTCGGCTTCCGGAATCTTTATGGATGAGAAATTAAGGCTTAGAATGATAACATTTCTGAATATTATATTTAAATATAGTAGCAAAATTAAGTAACATTTTCATTTTAAAAATCAAAACATTATTGAGAATTTGGATCAAGTGTGTAATATATAAATTATGCTCAAATCGATGCATATTATAAAACAAAGTCGCCCGCCGCGTCTGTCTGTTCGCGATAAACTTAAAAACTACTGCACCGATTAACAAGTAGTTATCACGACTCGATAGCGGGATTCCCGAGGAAGCTGTTAGTTTATAATTTGTTAAGTTTTTGTATTTACTTGGGTGCACATTATCGATATTTGTTGAATGTCGGGAAAACATGATTCGTCCGAGATCTTTTAACGAAAACGCTGCCTGAAGGCTTTGAGATGTAACAAAATAATATATGGTGGAATTGTGTATGTTATATAGGTCTACAGAAAAGTCCGCGATGGCATATGTCTGTACCTTAAGGATAACATATTATATCCATTTTACAACTTTTAAAAAATGGCATTCCTAAAACGTTTATTAGAAAGCTATTTACATAAATACGGTATTAAGTTTTATCAAAATAAATTACTTCGTTTTCAAGCCTACATCAGTATCTGTAAATTACTTTTTAAATCATTTAAATCAGGTGTACCATATAAAAGTTATCATAATATAAGTTTAAAAATTCTCAAAATTAAATAGGCTATATTATATTTTTTTGTAAAAAGCCCGTGCGTAGCCAAGGCTGGTAACTAGTGCTATATAAAATTCATCCAAGTGTTAAACAGTAAATTCATACCATTTCATAATTTTCAACAACTGAAGTTAACTGTATAATAAGTATTATAAACAATGTTGAGTTGTTACCAACTGTTCATGATGATCAGTCCTTATGTCCCATATGTGTATGATGCCGGTCTGTCCACCCACCATGATCTGAGATTGATCCGGATGAAGAACTGCTGCATTTACCGGAGCAGGGACCTCAAATATCCTTTGACATTGAAATGGCCGACCCACTCTTAAAATATTAATATTGAGATGTAAGAAATTTTATACAATAGTAAAAAAGTTTGTACAATGTGACATTTCGAACTGTACTACCTCAAATCCCATATTCTTGCTGTGCAGTCCTCACCGCCAGTGTACATCCACTGACCATTTTCCTACAAAAATTATCACTTATAAGTAACCATTTTCTCTCCTAAGCTCATAAATAGTTTCTAAAATTATGATATCAACTACATAATAAACAAATATCTCACAACTCTCCCTCTATCAATCCCAAATGACATACCTGAAAGCCTACTCTTGACACATTTTTAATTATATTTTCAAAATTCATAACTGGATCGGGATTGGCGCTGGCCAGGTCATAGGTCCTGATGTGTTGATAGCCACAAGCAGCTACCATTTGACCGTTTGGATTTATTTCTAAGTCATTGACTTGCTATATAACATAATAAACATAAAAAACAAATGAAATATATTGACAGTGAGGAACTAACAGATATAGGCATGCAATAGGTAATGAAAATTAAGATTTTGTTTGTTGAACAATAGATATAGAAATCTGACGATAAAGTTGGTTGCATGCTGCACATATGAATGAACAATTCATGAATTATGGACCTTTTCTTAAAGGGCGCTAAGAATTTACTAAAATGTGCAATCGGCGAGTTCGGGTTTAACATTTTTATCTGATCATGTTATAGGTTACCGAGTCCGGATGCTGCATGGTCCGCAAGCAGACGCCGCTGTGAGCCTGCCATAGCTTAATCGTGTGGTCATATCCACCAGTTACCAATGCCACTTGAGAGCCGCTTCCCACGGCGCTATCCCCAGACATATTATTAAAAACAATCGACACTCCGGCTATAACTAACATTAATGGATTTACTTAATTTGAATCTTTGTTTTCTTTAACATTGCAATTACGAAAAATATTATATTTTGAGTTCAATCTATTTGAAGGCACTTTATATCAAAATTTTGTTTATTTAAATGTTTAGTAAAAGTTAAAAATACATTATTTCAATTGACGTATAGAATCTGACAGCAAATGCCATCGAGAGTGTAACGCTCGTTTATACCTTTACAAATAGTAATAAATGTGAAAACCTTAAAGATTTTATGTTGATAGTAATGTAATTAAAAGAACTTTTTTTAAAAACTCTAATGCAATAAATTTCTACATTTAACTGTATATAGAACAATTAAGTTTACATGTAAAAATGTCAATAATTTCTAACATTCACATGTAATTGGGTAAGTATATTATTTTAAAAGCTGCGAAATTCTTCTCATTGTTATGGTTGTGATACTGAAAGCTGCTGTTATTTAGACTTGTTTATCATTTTAAATACAGATTAAAAATAACCACATAAAGTCCCTGATATCTGTTTACGTGATAAGAATGACATAGCCAAGGCAATCGACGCTTACAAAATGGCGTCTTCAAATGAGTTCGACGGGTGGCATCAATTAATAAGTTAACTCAACCGTAGACACTCATTAAATTAAGATTCAATCATTATTTCATTACGTCACGTCCAGTCAACTAGGAAGTGTTTATTATGTAATATTGAATATTTATTTCTTTTTTTTATAGGACGTATAACTTAATTAAGAAAGACAAGGTAAAGAAGAATGAAAAGACAAATTGAAAAATAGAATCTTATATGAAATTACTTTATTGAACATGTAAAATCCGTATTGACATGAGGAATGCTAATTCTCATTTACAAAATAACACAAATGTAAAATTTGAGAGACTAATCACATTGAAACCTACCTATAACTAACTAAAAATACAACATACACATCAATTTCCTAAATTTAAATTGCTCAGCTTGGGCCCATGTCCCAAACTGGTTCTTAGCTTAAAAGTTTGGTACCATTTATAAGCATTGAAATTTACAATGAGAGGTAGGTTTAATTAACAATAAGCCGTCGCATCATTCATGAAATTGTCTCTAATTTTACATGTTAACACAGTTCGACCAAAACTATAATGTCAGTGGGCAAAAAAAAATATATAGCGTAAATTATACTTATGGCATATCAATTTAAAGCACAGCTTTACGACAATGTTGGGAGACATAACAGTTTTGATAAAACCATCTGAGGTACATAAAAAACATGAGCATCCAGTAGTCACAGCGAACTTAACGAGGGAGGGCTAACTGTACAATTCCCCAGTGTATACATGCTAACACTTAAACATTATTTTTTTTTGAGGCTTAGAAACCTAGATACCTAGCCTGTGGTGGAACTTTCCAAACTCTGCACTCACAACCTATCATTATCCAATTCTACAAAACCCAAGCTGCAACACACATTAAACAAACCAACAAGTATAATGTCGATTAAATTTATAAATTAATTGATGAGTAAATTTATTATTAATATTCACGAATTAAAATCTCTGTAATACTTTTATAAAAAATTAAACCCTTTCAATACAGACTTTGGAAAGTCAGTCCCATTTTATTTTGTAATAAATTAAGTCCAAGTAAATTATTCAATATGAACAGAAATGCCTAAGTTGGGAGATCATTCGCTTTCTTCCTCTTCCTCCTCACCAGCTTCTTCTTCATCTGATTCCTCCTTCTTCTTCTTTGCCTTCTGAAACAAAGTGAAAGAATTAGAAATAAACTAGACAACTATTGATCTCTTTTGTAGGTCACCAGTAATATGTATATACAATCATTATAAATGTAATGTAAGAGTTAAAAAGTAATTAATTACAGCAGGGGAAGCTTTCTTGCCCTTCTTTCCTCTTTTCTGTGCCTTTTTACCGCCACCTTCACCACCGCCTCCATTAGCATTATATGACTCCAAGTCTTTTGTGTATTGCTCCTTAGCTTTAGCCGCCTTTTCCTCCCAAACCTTTTTAAAATAGAAAGTAAATGATTAATAAAATCAATCAGTACATAAATCATTGAGAACATATTTAATTAATAATTCAATTGGTTTCATTAATGATATACACTCACAGTCTTGTCTTTCATTGATCTCCATATTTCGCCTCCCTTTTTGGCAATTTCGGTAACTTTAAGTCCCGGATTTTCGGACTTAATTTGTTCTCGTGCACTATTTAGCCAAAGCATATATGCTGACATAGGACGCTTCGGCTTGTCCGTCATTTTAACTTTTTTCCTAAAAGAAAACAAATAATTAATATTTAAAATAGTACAGAAGCGTATATAGTAAATGAATGGCCAGAGTTATTCGTGGTAACGTGCTTCCACGCTACTACAAGGCATTCTAAGACACGTTTTGGCGGGAAATGACCTACAAGCTAAATACTAAGAAAATAGTAATTGCATTTGATTTTATACAAAAAAATCTATCATAACCCACATAAATTCAGTATAATCCACTGCAATAATCAATGATTTTAGTTATCGCCCCTTATAACGAGTTCACTGGCCTATGCCCGAGTCGAAAGAGCCATTTTGTTTTCTCATATTTTGTAGAAAATACGCATTATCTAGAGATGACATAATTACCAAATAATCGTAACATTATTGCTCTAAAAGTTGTAGAAGAACTGTTTTAGACGTTTAATGGAAAAGATTCGAGAAATTAATTATCAAAAATGGGGCGTCCTCATACCCACGCGTAGTACAGAAAGTGCGACGAAGCCTATAGCCATGTTTGACTCAGAATTCCAACGTGGAACAAAACATATTTTATCGAATTTCGCACTCATTATTACTATAAACATTGTTAAAACACATAACTTTAGTTAAAATAAAGCTTAGACTTACCTGATGGCAAAAATTTTGAAATAATTTTTGAACTGGTACACAACCAAACTGCAGACGTAGAGAACCAGAAGAAAATGTATGGGGCTCGAAGTAATGTTCCCAGTGCAAGCTAGCTTGGGGCCGTCTCGCGTCGCTACCGCAGCGCCACCTATCTTGTACGTGATTGGCTCAATAGATCAGTTCTACCAACATCACGGAATCAAGGAAGTATCTTGTATACGTATATCCGTGACATGCATGCTACGTATATCATTCAGAAATCAGTTTTAGCATGGCAGATATAAAGTTTACATTTGAGCACAAAATATTTTTCCCTACATTTTCTTCATTAATCTTTTTTACCAGATTGTGTTGTTATTATGTAAAATTACGTCACAATTACAACATATGAGAATGCTTAATAGATAAATTATTATTTTTTATAATAACTTTCATAACATTCATTTAAGAAGTACGTCAAAATTGCCTCAATCCACTTTTAGGTTTCCCTTATGAGACTCTAACAAAATAACTCGCGCCGGATTTTAAATGCCGCCAACGTTTATTACGAAATAGTAAAAAGCGCGGCAAACGTAAGTAAGAAAGGGACGCCAATAAAACAACATTTGTGAGCGCGTTTGTTTACGATTTGATATTTTGAGAGATCTTGAGAAATAGTTTTTATTTCTTGGCTTATAAGGGCGTAGTACTTAAGATGATGGTCATAAAATACATTCTAGATATTCTTTCAATAAAATACTACGAATATTGAACATTTTTCTCACCCGAAATATCTTATCTTTTGCTCCTTTAATAACCCCCGCGTATAAGTAACAGTACAAGACTATTTCTTTATTGCAAATATCTTTCATGAAAGCCTATTTTCTATTAATTTATATATAACTCATAGAATTACAGTAAGTTTTTTGTCGATATTTTAGCTTATTAGTTAATTATTCAGGTCCGATCACAGAATAGTATAATGAACCTAATAAGAGCGTCATTTGGCAACAATAATGTTATAAGCGTATATGCAAATTTAGTTTCAGTATGTGAGGTAAATTATTATACTTCAGTAGTTATACTAATACAGCATGCTAGTATTTCTGCAAAAGAGTGCAGTATCTTATAACGTATGTTATAAATGTTATCGTTGCATGCTCACAGATACAACATTAATGGCCTTTACATAGAAAAAAGGCGACGCTTAAGCCCTGTGTCGATGTTTTCACTTGGAGCTAGTTAAGCTCGTTATACCTTCCTTTGCTAACGATAGCCTATACAGATATTATTAGAACTCCGTATACGAATAAACTATGTTTTACACCCTACAGATATATCGTTTAAAAAGAGGTCTTACAATGTTTTATTGGCGAGTTAGTGGCTAACAAAGTCAGCACTAAATGTTCGTAATGAAATAAGTTTGTGTCCCAAAAGAAATATATGTTAAATTAAAACCGTAAAACTTTTTTAATGATTAAATACAAGCCTTTTTAATTTCATAAGTAATAGCGAATTTTGATAAGTTTGAAATAACTTATGGACTTAAGTCTTTTTTTTTTTAACTCTACTGTTTGACGATCGCTTACAAAAGGCAACATAATCTTTGGAGAATATTAAAATTAAACGTCTAGAATGATTTCATTTCATTTTCATGATTTCTCATTTCAATATCCAAAAATAAAAATATTTCGGAAACAATACTAAGTAATTCATATCTAAGCTTTGCGAAGGTATCTTTCATATAATTTAAATTTCTGTTCAAATTGATCCAAATAATCTCGTGTATGTAGTGTAGATAAAAAACATTCTTCAGATAGGTTAAGCATGTGTTAAGATAATTCGTGTGACTTTTGGACATACACGTCTTCCGCTACAACCAAATGAATATTTGCTCCGTCAACATGGGAATAATATTAAAAATATATAGTAGTATCTATCATGCTTTTTTGCCTCCTTTATAGATATTTTTTTTTATTGCGTGACTATTAATTACTTTGAATGTTATTTAAAGATAATAATAACTTCATATATACTTTTCTTATTTTCTTATTACTTCGGATACTTTAAAAAAAAAATTAACTCAATACTCACTTTTTTTTTGGTTTTAAAACAATTAGATATTTAAGAAACTTTGTTTTAATAATGTATAACATGTCTGATAAATGTGGTTCATCCGCTCTCCATTTGGAAGCCAACTTTCAAACTCTATTATGTCCGTACAAAGTTACGCTCCTTATATGGCTGAGACGAAATCATTTACTAGATTATATATATGTATATGATTCCAATGGTAAACAGAAATAATTCTAGTTTAATATTACTCAGTCGAGATATTATGATTTTATTTTACAAAGTACCGTTCGCTTTATATTAGAAGTTTAGGGGAATTAATTTAAGAATATTCCCATGGTTCACAAAGAGCGGGAAAAAATCGGGCGTCTTATAACACATAAATCATGATGGTCGTTTAACAATTGCAAAGCGTTAAATGCATACAATAATAATAGCAAGCTTTTGTACGTGATGCACTTTAGCCCCTTCAGTAAAGCGGAAGGGATCGCATTATTCTTGGATCACTGTTATGCCTGTTTAGCTTTAATTTTGCACTTATTTTAAGATTATTACTTCTATTTAGAGAGTTTAAAATCAATAGTTCCACGTTAATCAATAACCAAAAAAGATTTTTTTAAAGATTTAGTAGTTAGTATATTCTTTGTACAGTAAATTCTTTTCGTATTGCCTTAAGCTGGCCGTTGCATATTTGTTTAAATAAGTGTCGTATTTAAATTTTGTGGTAATTTTTAATTCGAATAAAGTTTCGTTGCAGTCCCCCACGGTTCCAAATGTTCGTTAAGATGTGTAAGGTAACATCAGGTAGTCAGACCCACATTACATACAATAGGCGTTAATTTTTTTGCTCAGTAAAATTATATTTCACCAATCCGTATCTTTTCTTGGCTTCGCATGTGTAAAGAAACAAATATCTACGAAAATTGACTAGTAGTAACATCTCGTACATTTGCACGGTCGCCAAAGACGTTAAGCTAATGGACACAGTCGCTTCACTTATTTTATTTTTTTTAAAGAAAGGTAACAGCATTCTTAAGGTTGTTATATGTATATATACTCTGTGGTAAGTTTTAATTGTGTCATTGCTAATATTAAACAACTTTATTTAATAAATATGCTGTAATTCAAACAGTAGTCTATAAAACTCAACCTTTTAAGGCGGATTCAGTGTATAACGCTAGTTCTTTCGTCAATTTTTTATATATAATGGAGAAGCTAACGTACCAAACACTCTCTCTTTCGCTTATTAAGTACTTTCAACTTTGGTATTATTTCTTATAAGACGTAACCGTATTTTATCGCATACTACAGTCAGTATAAGGGCTACCGACTAATGAGTTTACAAATACAGTAGTCAACCGTCTTTTTTTTTATTAGAGTCATACATATGCATATATTAGAATAGAAGAATATACGTTTTAAAAATACTAATTAAAGTTCAAAATAGAGGTCAGTCGATTTTTTTAAATACCAGAGTTCAACAATTTTTATTGGTTCCTCATATTCCTAAGATAACACCAGACTACAAAAAGGCTAAGGCAAAAGGGATTTTGTCCTTATATTTGCTTTTAGAAAAACCGTGCTTGTAGGAATCCTTTCACATGCAAGACTACCAAAATATGCTGTAAATTTTAAGCTATATTCACTTGTTATTTTTAATTATATTTTCCGTAGCAAAAAAATAAAAACATAAATTCGTTGTTCGGTTGACTGTGTAGCCATATAAAGTCTAAGAGAATATTATTCTTACATCATCTTTATATTCTCTCGTTCGGAGGAATTCAGTAAAAATTCAATATTATCATTACAATAATATTGCTTTATCACAAAAAAAAATCCAGATATTAGTCTGAAGATATATCACGCCAGGGCAACGAGCAAAGAACATTCATGAAAACATTAGTGTCTTAAAATTAAAAAAAGGAACGAAACGCACGCAGAAAAAGTTGAGTTTTTAAATAAGAAAAAAAAAAGGAAAAACGAAGATATAGTCGGCTGTTCAATTCGGATTCCTATTTAACAATACCTGACTCTGTAAGATATGGTCGATTGCAGAACATGTACAAAGCGTAATAGTTGTTGTGCTGTGTATAAACAATTTACACTGGTTTTTTGTCAAAATGAAGATAAAAAAAAATCGAATATATGTTATCGAAACGAAAGATATGAATTATAACATTCATCATTTATTTCGGTTCTTATGTAAACTAACTTATAATATAATCTTATTTAATCGCTCCCGCTCCCGCTCCCGCTTTCATCGCCAGAGGCGGACGATTCCGCTTCCGACGATGAAGACTTGGCCTTGCTCTTCTTTGTATCCTTACTCTGAAAAAAAAATATATACACATTAATAACAAAAATAGGTATTCAAACAAATTCTGGTAATTTCAAGCATTTCAATTCAATTCAATTTCATTCATTCATTCAAAGCATTTCAATTCAATTCAATTTCAAGCAAAATTAAATTAGTAAATCTGGAATAAAAATGAATTTCAGTCACATAAACTTCATTGACAACAGCGGGTTTCGAACCAGCGACCAGCAGATATCGAGTTCTGGTTTTCTTACCAATAAAGGCATTACGCATTGGCTGGAATCCTGCTCATATAGATCATTTTTTAACTTTTCTATTTGAGTTAAAAGTGAAACTATAACTTAACCATTAAAAACAAAATGATGAGCCTTTTTTATGATCCCGAGCTTAATTCAGACTCTAACTAAGTTGTAAAAGAAACTCACATCCTTTGAATCTTTTTTATCTTTCTTTTCCTTATCCGAGTCAGAGGAGCTGTCGTCGTCCTCTACATACTCCTTGCTGGTGAACTTGCCAGAGCCTGAGCCGGCGCTGGTGTTCTTGCTTTGTTTGGGTTTGCTCGGTGCCTTTGACTTCTTATCAGCTGCTTTCTTGTCTTTTTCCGCTTGTTTCTTCTTCTGTTTGAACTCGTCAGCCGCTCCGCTGTCTTTGTACTTCTTCATAGCTTGATTGTATTCTTCTTTAGCCTTGTTTGCTTTCTCCTCCCATTGCTGTGATTAGATGTAAGTATAGAATATTTTAAATGTAGGTAATTTTGACATTATTGAGTGTTGCTATTACAAAATACTTAATGTTTGTAAAAAATCATGTAGTTATATATTATGACAAAAAAAACAAAACTATTATGTTATAATAAAAGTATAGAAATAGTAATTATAGCACAGTTAAATACGATACATTTTTAATTTTATTTAAATATAGAGACTACCTGAATGAAAAATATTAAAGAAAACAAAGCTTGCAAACAAATACATTATAAATTTAATAACTATTGCATATTACGTTCTTTAAGATTTGAATATATTCAATTCAAAACAGATATTGCTTTCTAATGTTATTTAAGTAGTATTCATTAGACTTAATTACGTACTGATAATATATATAAAAGTCTGAAACAAACCGTCTTATCCTTCAGATCCCTCCACAGCTCTCCCCCCTTCTTGGCTATCTCAGTAACTTTGATGCCGGGGTTGTCGTCTATGATGCCTTTCCTGTGCTCGCTGAGCCACAACATGAACGCTGTGGAGGGTCTCTTGGGCGCGTTCACGTCCTTTTCGCGTTTCTTCGATTTCTCTTTACGTTTCCTCGGCTGTTCTGACTGAAAAGAAGTATATCTATCAATATTATTTATGTACAACACTATTATTTATTGTTTCGTAGTTGTAAAGATAAATTTACCATGTCGACGTTAGAAAACATTTTAAATAGGTATTTTTGTTACTAATTGTAGAAAAAAAAAAAAATAGTTAAAAAGTTAATTAATTACACGACTCAATATTCACAAGCGTGTTATCTTACAATAGTGATGGTCTTCTTTGGTTTCTTTTCTTTCTTTTTTTCCTTTTTGCTGTCTCCTGAACCACCAGAAGCGTCCGAGTCTTCGGAGGACGAGGGGTTGGTGTCGTACCTAATATTGATATGAACACACATTATACACATGTAGTCACAATTAATATTATAGACCTCTTTGTATTAGAATCGTTAGTTGCGTGTTCTTAAAATCCTCCGGCTCTACAGCCATATGTGAACTTCGTTTGTACAAATTAAATTGTAAAAAATCAACTCATTTACCGAACTGAATCCAATGTAATGTGAAGTAGCGTTATATTGTTAAAGCAATATTTAACTGCGGTAATCTCTAATATAACTATTTAGGGCAGAAAAATATACGATTCAAAGAAATTACGCCTATCTGGATGCTATTGTACTATGTTATTTAAGTAGTTAAGTGCGTAACGTCCGTACTCCTCGGCGACGTCGCTCTCCTTGGCCTTGTCGGGGTTGAAGTCCTCGTCGGTGCTCTCGTCGGAGTCGTCGACGTCTCGCTCCTCGGCCTCCGCCTTCACCCTCGCGAGGTACGCGTCCGGCTCCTTTTCCGTGTCCGAGTCGCCGAAGTCGTCGTCGTATAACGCCTTGTCCTGAAACAATAATAATTGACATCAATATATAGTATCAAAAACATATAAAAAAATGAAAAGGTTCTATAGTGTTGGCAACACTGAAAAAGATTTTATATGGTTGGCAACATTAGATAGTATTAAAATAAAAATATTGCAACTATAAAGGTTCCATACTCTCTCATAAGGCGAATAGAAAACATAAGAAAGAAAATAGTTTTTATATGTCTCTGTTTTCATATAGCATGGTATACAGAACAGGACATATGGAGACAGAACTCTTGTAAATATATTTAATATAACGAGATCTAAGATTTTCGCGAGTGTTCATTTAAATAAATTAATATTTTCGGATTTCACTACGCGCTTTTTTTTCATTATTTCAAGCGACCCACTCCCAACGTTTCGGTTACTTTGCAGCTACAATGATCACGCGCACTTGAATCATCCAAAAATATTAGTTATATTTACATTAACACCAGTAGGATACGCTTTGGAGAGTAAAAGCAATATATTAGAGGATAAAATCTTCCAAGCCTTACATTCTTGCCCGTGTTCTTGACGTGCAGTTTCTTGGAGGTGATATAGTCAAACAGCTTGTCGTATTCCCCTTTCTCGATGCTGCTGAATGTGTGAACGCTGCCCGACTTCAATTCTATTTCGAAATCAAACGATCTGGGGAGAAATTGTGACATGAAATTACTGGCCTTATATAAGACTGGTATATATTAATATTTTCATGGTCGGATTCTCGAAACTGCGTATTGGTTTTTAATTAAACTTTTTATAGAATGAAAATTTTACTTTCTAAAAATCCTAATTTGAGACATTGATCAATGTGAATTCATGCACAACATATACAGCCAATGTCACATATCTATTTAAGATCTTTGATATCTGTGCTCATCAATTATTTATTATCTATGCATGTTTAACGGTGCTCAGCACTAACTTAGTGGATGAAGCGCCTCCTCTGGCGAAGTTAACGGATGCGATCTCTTCAAACCGTATATGCACGGGTGGCTTGTGCACGTAGATGAAACCCTTCTCGAGCGGGTACAGGTAGCCAGCCGCGGCCTTGTACGAGCAGGCGATCGCTGGGGTCTTGTGATGCCTGGGGAATATATATTAAATTATTATACATATGAAAATTTAATTAAAACTTTTTTAGTGTTTCTTACGTTTCTTTTTTAAAATTTCATCCCTGTAATTTATTTATTATTTGTCAGTGTCTATATAGTATATCAAGTTTTTAGATAGTCTTAAAATTTTGTTCGTGTTCAATAATTATAGACATCCGTACATCAAATATACTGAATATATTAGAAGTATTTTTTTAAATGATTATTATATATATTATAGCGTTTTGCTTATACCGTGTAAGGTTCGTTATTAGTTTTTGTTACTAATTAATTATTGTTTCGTGCTATCCAAAAGAAAAATGTTGTAAAGACGACGTTGAACGGAAATGTTCATGTTTAAAAGACAACTGGTTTAATCGTAATAACTTTTTAAAGTTAATATTACGTTTCTGTAGCTCACCCCAAGAAATCTCCGGGACCTGTGACTCGTCTGTTAATGATAACTTTCATAATTTTTGCCAATACTTCATAAGTCGGACCAGATAGCTCTTTAGTGATCTTCCCTTCGTATTTCTCCTTCAGATCCTCCCTATTGGGAACGGAAATTCAAATTAAGAACTGTCGAATAAAATAAAATTTTCGAAAGAGGTTTTATTGGATGGCATAACAAATAAACTCACTCAGTGAATGGCAGTTCCAGGCTGGTTTCCTCCTCGATACCGAAGAGTAACACCAGATAGTGGTATCTGGTCTGTCCCTGTTTGATGGGCGGGTCGAGGGACACCACGAAGAACATTTGCCGCGTGTCCTTATGAGGCAGCAGGAAGAGACGCAGGACGGTCGACATCGGGATTTTGTAATCGAAAGTCTTACCGTGGAGTTGGAAGAACGTTTGAAACACTTTGATGTCGTAGCGGCCACTGGAACAAACCGTTTGTTAACGATACTAATGGTTTTAATTTCAGCAGCTGTATCTAATATATTATATGAAGAATGAAAATTCGGCATTTGTTATATACGTAAAACTTATAATAGCAAATCAGGTAGCATAAGATCTTACCGAGGTGTGAGACACTGTAGTTCCCTGAATATAGCAATGGCGTCACCGGAAACGGAAATAACACTGGCCTTGTTCATGACCTGCTGATGGAAGGCGTCCACCGCGTCCATATCACCCGCCAGCTCGCTCGTGGGAATGTGGAAACGCATCTCCATCAATGACACTGGTGTGTCATCGTTCTGAAATACATTAATTGTTACAAATAGTTTATATATGACACTAAATTTATTTGACAATTCATTTTCATCAACATGTTTTTAAATTGAAATATTGAATTATGAAAGTTTGAATTAATACATTAAATTTTTGAACGTAACCTCAATAAATTACGACATTTTAAATAGTCGTAAAGTAAAAATAAAAAATCCCTTGCTAAAATAAAATAACCTGTTCTAGGAATATTACATTTTAAATTTCAATAATTAAAGTTTGGGTGATTTTTAAATAGGAAATAATAAAATAATTACATATTTTTTTATGGAACCTACAATAGATATAAAACAGGATGGAGTGTTATTTCAATAAATTTTTGTAAATAGGCAAATTATACTGTGTAAGATGTAAAAAATTATAATGTACTGATAAGTTTGTTGTAAACAATTATATTTAGTATATATATTTTTTTAATAAAATATTAAAAAAACAAAGTAAAAATTTAAAAACCATCTTCTCTATGTGATCAGTTAAAATGACTGCCGACTTTCTTAAGTTGGTTAAATCCCGAGTTAACTTTAAACCTGAGACACATTAACAATATTAAGTAACACACTCGTATAAAGATATAATACAGAATTTTCATTCATTCCTATCAGTCTAAAAGCCAATGACAATATCTGACATTTATGAAGGCGCTAGACTTTTTTATTCAATGTTTCAATAAATTTATAGCACGCGTAATCTCTTCAAGACATAAGAAAGCTATTCTAATTCAAAAACTTCTAATTATATAAGATATTACTAAATTTATTTGAATCATTATATATTTAAGTTAAGGACTTTTAATGGTTATGTACAGTGATGATTACCTGATGGAATTCAAGTGTAACCTCGTTCTTGCCGGTATTACATTGTGACACATTGTGTAAGGGTATTTCGAAGGCAGTATTCGAGCCTACATTAAAACTCAGGACCGCTCCGTTGAACTTAGCCGTACCCCAGTTCCAACCTTTGAGAGACAGTTCCTTTTCTAACATGTCCTTGTGATAGTTGCTTTTGAAGAATTTGGCAACTTTCTCTTGTTCCTGTAAATTATATAATGAATAACCAACTATACAATGCAGATAAAATATATTTTAAATATCTATATAGCACAGATGTTGTATTAGAAATTTCCAATTACTTTGTTATATAAATATAAAAAAAATATCTGCAAGCTTCTACATTCTTCTCATTTGACTTACAATAATTAAAGTTTGTTCTTTTATGATAATGTTGGTAATGTTTTAGTTAAACTAAAAGTTCATCAGACATACAACACTAGCTATATCCTATGCGTGCGCTGCAGTAAATCCAAATCTATTTGTTATTTAAAAAATGTAGATTCGGCCTTACTATAGATAATGATTTTAAGGAGATTTGTTATTGAATTTTTTTATCTCTTACAATCAATTCATACATCTGAGAAACATACACTCAAGGATATATATATGTATATATATGTGATTTGATCTGATTATAGTATTTTTTTTTGTTAAAGGCAAGCCAAAGTCATATATGGATAATTCATTTTTTTTTAATAATTCTCACTTCTTTCTCTCATTCCCCTGTCACCGTTACATTTATTACTATTCACATGTTGCATTCAAAATTCTTATAAACTAAGTGAATTAACGAACACGCCTAAAAGATTCAATCTTACTCTTATTTTATGTGTTTGTACTATACAATGTCTGTTAATTAATTAATTCAATTTAAATTTTCCAGTATGAAGGCAATTTTCCTTAAAGGAAATAATAATAGACACGTTTTAATAGGCCAAACTTTTTACAATACTATACTTTACTATATGTTTTAAAAGAAACTTTGTAATGGACCTATTTTATTAGGACTATATTATATGTCTTGATATATATTAATAGATAATATTGTATTTAAGTACTTGAAAAATAAACAATTGATTGTCATTCATAATTTTTTTACCATATACAATAATTATGTTATTTAAGTCACACCTAACAGATAATATTGCTATCATATATTTTTTTTTAGTATAGTAACACTGTTATTTATTAGTTCAAAGGTATGAATTCTCATTTTGACAAAATATATTAATGATCCTTACCCCTTCCTTAAATCCACCGTACCTATGTAGAGTGCCATTTTTTAAGAATATTCTGAGACCCCATGATCCAATGAACTTTTGGAAGTTGACGAGTTCTATATCGTTTGATGATATCTGTTCCACTTTGCCAGTTTTGCTGTTTTTAAATACTATACTCTGATCTGTCATTTTTAATCTGCCTGGAACCTGAAATTAACACAACCATAAAACTGTTTTATTATGTTGTTTTACAGAACAAAGATTTATAAGGCTATGGTTAGTTTCGTAAGGATTGATAGTCTGTTTGAATAACTGAGATCGATTTGACCTTACTTTCAAATTTATATTGGTAATAAGTTTGAAATAAAGGTTCATTGCGAAGCAAAGGCGAAAAAAGTATAGAGTATTTCTTTAACAGTATATAACAGCCTGCTTTGTCATTAGTCTGTTTCTTGCATGTAGCACTTTTAACAACAATATCTTTATTAATCATCAGTTTTGATAATTAAGTACATACGAGATTTTACAACATTTTAATTTTTACTCCATAATCATTTATTATTATTTTAAATTATATTTTATGTAGAAATTTCAACAAAAGTAGCGTACTATAAGTTATATTAACGTTAAGTCCGCCAATGAATTGATAAAGACTGTTCTAGTTTAATAAACAAGGATCAGTTGGGTAAACACGTTGTTTTTTTTAAAGTGGAAAATATGATGTAGCACAATCATTAAGGTCTGCAAAAAGCAGAAGTGATATATGTTTAAAATATTTCAATTCACATTTTCATTATTAGATTAGAAAGACTTTTAAACAAAGCAAGCAATATTGGTTGTTTTAAAAACAAATTTCGTTTTGTATATACTCGCTTACCATAGCTCCTTTAATCTCCGCAGAAACATCGTTGTACTCTAAAAATTCCATTGTTGTAACTATTCTTCTTCCAATAAGTTACCTTTCCTTATATTCAAAGAATTCCACGCGATTTCTTACCAGTTATAATTAAAAACTTTACCGGAACGCGCAAAATAATGTTATGTCAATGTCAATTTTATTCAGATGTGTTTTTCCACAGAATACTCACAGCCAATTAAAAGAATTGAGTGATCGTAGAGATGTACCTGCTTATTGTATTATTCGATTCTAAAGAGTGCGAAGATATTCCGATTTTAATACATCATATCTTTTATTAGTTATGTTAATAAAAATAAATATTCGTTTTCGCTTTCGAATTCGCTAAACTAAACTAATATTAAAACTATTGCTATAAAAAAAAAATATTTCGATAAAATAAATTATTCATAAAATTCTTCAAACTATAAATAGAGTATGTAAATAGTTTTTTATAAAATAAATTTTAAAATTGAATTTTTATAATATCACCTCAAATTATATCTCCATCTATTATATGTTGCATTTCAGTAGGTTTCTGAATAAAAGTAAAGTGAAAGAAGTTCTACAAATCCAATTTCCCATAAAAAACTCTTTGACTTTAGCTGTTAGCCCTATTAGCTTTTACAGCGTCACCGGAAAGGGTGGATGAACCGATGGGACTTACCCTTTTAATTCAGGTCCGAAGGGCCCAAAGGCGGGGTGCGCCTGGTAAGAGGCCGGACCTCAGCTTAGGACGTTTTATTTCCAATAGTAATAATATTTAAGTACCGATTAGGTAGAATTAGGAAGGAACAAAAAATATTATATTTATATTATTATGTAATTTTTTAAAATAATGACTAGAATAAATTAGATTTTTTTAAATAACATTTATCAATAAAATCGACAAGGAATCGCCTGATAACTAAATAAATTGTGAAAAGGTAATGGAGCAATTATACAAATAAAAACAACAAGACAATTGACAAGCAAAAGATAATTAATAAAAATAGGAATATAATTAATGTTATATAGAACCGGCACGCTACAACACGTTTTCTATAGTTTCAGACGCTTAATAGACATCGAGATTGATGAATATATATATGTTCAAGAGATCTGGTAAATAGTTTTGCATTGTTATATCTATCCATAAAACCGACATTAACTGGCATCAAGAAACTGGTCTGAAGTGCCTAGCAGAGGGCCCTATAAAGGAAAATAATTGCATTCAGGTTATCAAGATGCTTGTCTTATTGATACCGCTTTTAATGGTAGCACATAGCAGTGTGCTCTTACACATATTAAATCTATATGATGAAAATATTATATTCTATTTTGGAACTGCAAATAGCTCTTTTGCCTCCTTTCAAAGCTAGTCAATTTAACGCCAAAAAACCGCTGTCAATCGGATTTTGTAGAAGCGAGGAGAGGACAAAGCTGGATAACCCTCTACACGACTTAGCCCCCCTTTAGTAATTTTGCGAATAATCTAATATGGACGTTATAGGTTCTTTATTTTCTTTATAATAAATAATTTACATATTTTATAATTTATTATTAAATAATATTAATCTTGAACTAAATATACCTTATTATTGACAAAGAAATTGACAGATTATATGTGTAACAAGCTGTGTATCTAGTGAACTCATTCGGTTATCTGTCTTTTGCTTGTGTGCGTTTTGTGTTTGCAATAACATTCAGTGTCTCAGTCTGGTGTAACCTGTCAGTGTGTTTCTATATCTTGTAGTAGTTTGATGTGTTATGTGCCTTATTAGCATATGTCATAAATTTTCGAAAGTTTTTAATTTCTGTTATTGTTCATAGATAAAAGTTTCGTATATTTGTTAAGTGTCATATTTTCGTAATTACAGTTTGACCAAAACTTTTCGGTGTTTAGTGTTTTCTACCTGTATTATTTAATACGAATTATTTAGGGTGTCCTTTGAATGAGTAAATCCTATGGCGTCACTATCGCTGCCTCGCGTACTTCAATTAAGAAAGAACAGCTTGGATGCTGAGCGCGAGCAATTCGAGAAGTTTCAGGTAAATCGATATTCTTTAAATCACAGCTTTTCGCTCTTCTACCGACAGACATCAGCCGGTTCATAACAATACTTATTTTTTTGTGACCTAAACTAAATAAAATATTTTTGCAAACATAAAGGTACCTTGAAATCGAAATAAGATGGAGAGGGTTTAAGGTGAAGACTGTGTAAGGCCTAAAAAAATTAAATAAACAAGTATCAAAATATTATCAATAATAATATTAAAACTCAATATATAAACCAAAAGCATGTGTTATATTGAGTGATATAAATTGAATAAATATTATATAACTTTATCTAGGAAAATATTTAATTCTACAACATAAACAATTATTTTGCTGTCATATATGAAACACAGTTCATTTACAAAATAGTTCCTCAGCTGAACACACACTATCGCAAATTATATTATGTAAACATTAATCACTTAAGTTCTTATGTTTGATCACATGTATTATGTAAGAGTAGAAAGTTGACAGAATTAATTCTGTTTAGTTATATATTGATAATAAACAATATTTACTACTAGACATCATTTGGATTGTTACATTTAATGACACTTAAATATTGATGAGATTATAATTTGTCTAATAAATAAAAATGTATATATTGGCAAAATATTCCACGATTCCAGTGTGAATGAAGCCATAGCATAAAAAAAATTGCAATTCTAAAACTTGTTAATTTGAATTCTATATTCTAAACTCAAATATTCCAAGAGTAGATACTGTGACTGTATCTTTTATAATTTATATTAAAATAGTAGATTTCTTGTCTGATATTTTTTTTGTGTTGCTGATGTTTAATGCTGAGGTAAATTTAGCAACTGGTAGACCATCTCCATGGCGAGCCTTTATTGCCCTTAAAATAACTACCTATATTGTACAAGATTCTGAAATTGACTGTAAATATTATTTCGAGTTTATATACATATATATATATATATATGGCCTTTACTTTAATTTCGATGGATCGTAGTTGAAGATGTAAAAGAATCTACTATATTATTACTATTGAAATTAATAAACATGATATAAAATTTACACTGCAAAATAGAGAAAAAATATTTTTGGTAAAAGATTATGAAAAATGATAATAACGAGTACCTAGATTATTTTTATGTAATGTTTTTTAAGATTTTTTAATGTGAGATTTAAATTCTTTTTCATAGACAATTTATGGTCTTATTATAATATAATAAATTCACAAAAACAATGCCCTCTCATAATACAATGACATTTACTAACAACAATCAACCAGATAAGGATTGAGAATGGTGTTAAAAATAATTATTGGAATCAGATAAGGGTTTCAGGCAAAATTTTGCAAATGATTTAAAAAAAAAATATAACCAATTTTTTTTTTGATGGAGAATTTGGCTTTTCGACTTCAGAATTCCTATTATTTTTTTACAATTATTTCATTCGGAAATTATTTACATTTGGTTTAATGATGCTTATGGTAGTACTAACTATCGAAAATTTTATTAATAATCAGTGCGTTTTTAAGTGTTTTTTTTTTTTCTAAATGTCTAGTGTACGTGTCAGGTTATAGTTGTTAATGTTATCGTACATTAGATAATACCGATGCGATGGAAGCGATGTCGATAACTTATCTTTCCGATACATTTTATGGTTTGCCCTTGTTTAGTTTGTTTGTGCTTTGTTCACGAATTAGTAAACAGGTGAGTTATTTATTATATAATGAAAATTATTAAGAGGTTCAATGAACTTAACGCAGAGCTACTTTGTTAACTCCTTTGTTCACGAAAATAAACAAGATTGAAACGCGATTATTTCTGCGTTCGTGAATAGCGCGTCTAATTAAGGAATTTTGGATTTGGTTTAAACGATTCCTTTTACTTTTTTCGACTCGTATATCTATTGTATATGAAACTCATTTTAATACAACATTACTCATAACAAAATTTGGGAACGTTTTGGGTGATAACCTTCTCGTAAGTCCCACCTATTTCCGGTAAAGTATTCATGAAGCATTGATAATAATTAAATAATATTGAAACAGAGTGTAACCATCTAGATGGGTGTAATTTTTATCAAAATATTATAGAGTCGGAGTGTGGGCACGAGATTGCTCGTTTCCGCCCACTTCATTATTTATATTTGTTCCCTGTACATTTTCACGTTCAATGAATTTATGTTAAATTCTGATATCCTCCTTACCCGTTGTTTAAATTCGTATGAATCAAAGTTACTGGAAGTAACTCGTTTAATTCCAGAGAAAGGATTATATTTAAACTATACCCTTCGCTGTCTGTAAAACGTTTCTCATTAATTCTATACTTGTATGAACGGTTTTTATTTGGGTGGGAAGGATTGTTCAATTATATTAAAGAGTGGGCAAAAAATATAAAGTTCGCATCCTTGTTTAATCACTATGCAAAAATATATATATACTTTCCATAGCCAGAAATCTATTAATATTGAACGTTAAGTCTCAGTAAGCGCTTATAGTCTTGAACTCCGTAATTAGACATACCGGCCGGTTAAATGTTCTGCGCAAGCGCATGAATCAGCCTTAACGCATATCCTAGTGGTTCTTATTGTACTTATACGATTTTTCCTTTGACCTTGTATTTATGACGTTAGCTAATTATGTTGCTATGATATCTATATTGTATAACTAACACGTGTATACATACTTTGAGAAGTCGTATCTGACTTATAAACACTGAGAACTATTATGTCCACATAAATAATGATGAAGCATTAACAACGTACAAATTACATAGTAATAAAGCAACTCATTGCCACATAGTTTATGATTTTTTAAGTAGATAACGAATTGTTATTTTTCATATAGATGAGGAATAGTGAGGATGTGGAACTCGTAAAAGAACAATCTAACTATGGGTTCGAATCGTCCGAGTGAACACAGTTTCTTATTAATAGATATGCAAACGTTGAAAATACTCTATCTTTAATGTTAGTAAGAGTTTTTTATTTTTAGAAATTCTTTGTTGATATGTTTTGTATGTGTCTGTCTGAGTTTTGTCCATTTACCCGGCTCCGTATACTCAAGAGGTAATTTTAAGGAAAACACTCACAAACTTATATATTTAATATCACAAAATTATAAATCTAAATATTGTGTTAGTTTATAATATAACCGAAGTTAAAACTTGGTTAATAAATATCTCCAAGAACTTTTTTTTAAGCTTTTTGATGGTTTCTTAGTTGGTTGTGCTGCATGTAGACTGACTCAGTGAATTTCACAAAAATAATGTCAGCATCTTTCGAGTACTTTTTAAACATTTTTCATATTGTTCCATTTAACAACTCGAAGATTAAAATATATAAGTGGTTTACCAACTCGCGTGTAAGGTTTCCGTCCTTGTTTGGCGACGACCTTTCCCACGTTATGGTAAAACCTATCGACTTTCACCTCATTAGCAGTTTCTAATTCGACCATAAATAGCTAACATGGGATTTCAGTACTGCAGCACAGCTGATTACTGATACGGCTTTATATCCTCAGCGTTGAAGTTTTTATTCGCAAAGCGTTATATCTAAGAAATTTTGTATGGCAAACCATTGAACCGGTGTTTGAATTCATTAAACCAATAATATGTTACAGTTATAAGCCATTAATATAGTAATTAGAATAAATACTTAAAAATAGAGGTTTCCAAACTTATTTTGTGTGTTGCCTGCTTTGAGGATAAATTAGTTTTCAGCACCTCATTTTTTCACCTGCTCAATGAAATTTGAAATCACTTCCCAAACCTCTATATAACGTCCCCATTTTTTTCTGGGTATCTTACTGCCCCCCCCCCCCCCCTTTAGGACTGCAGCGTCCACAAGAGGGCGTTATCGCAAACTTTGGAGCGGCTTGCTGTAAATCGATTTAGACTACCAATTTTACACTTAACGTTGAAGTAAATTTTTTGTTTCGCTCGAATAAAGATATTCCCCCACAAAAAATCTACAGCTGTGGAAAATTTAGCCAAATTTTATGGTGTTATGGTGAAATTGTAAAACTTGTACCCGATCGGTTTAGCTTCATACAGTAACTCATGAAACGTATAAGTTAATTTTAACTGTTACAACAATCGCGTGACGAATTTAATATCATGAAATTTTAATCAGACGTGAATTGTGTACACGTTTTACGTTAGCACAAAGCAACATTATTAAACATAGTTTAGTTTCGTATTTTCTGCGATGGTTGTTTCTGGGAATAATTCGCGTTTTTTAATATAAATTTTTCATGAGATTACGATTACTCAATAACGAGAGTGAATAGTTTAAAGCGAAATGACTGTGAGTAATCCGTAGAATTAAAAGATAAACTTTACCTATGTTATTTTAAATATAGTACTATTTTTTTCAAACCGTGTAAAATAAAAAAAAACTATCATTGCGTTTGTTTTAATGATTTTTTCAGAGAGTATTTCGATCTGAATGTTGTGAGCGTTTGTGTGTTTCAAACTGTATTGTAAGTGATCTCTATTGATGTAGGAAACGTCGAGCGGCCAATTACCTCTGCATGTCCTCTTCCGGTCTTAACCAGCATCCCGTTTTCAAACGATACACCATGTGTCGGAATTAGATAAAAATACTGTCGGTGTTACGTACACACGTTACTTTTATCGCGTTTCTTTGATCTCTAGCTAGAATTATGGGATACGATTACTTATTACGTAACTATATTACTCGTTTTGTTAAAGATTTCTTTAAGTGCAAATATTATTTCTCATAGTCAAGGCGTATTTGTTGTTTTTTTTTTTACATATAATATTGTTGCGAACTAAAGGAGCGTAAAAGGTTATCCGTTTGTATTGTCAAATATAAAATTATAATACAAAATCCTATAACAGACCCAGTTCGAACTAAATTTTTATTCAATAAACTATGTTTATTAAGCTAGAGAACCAAGTCCAGTAAGTATATTATCGAAATTTCCCGTTACCAACTGTTATTAAAGTTACGCACAATTTGCAACATTTCTTCAATCGACATTCCGCTATGTAACGAGGTAATGTTACTCAATACTTTATTAGTGCGTGAATGGATTGAATTTATTCGGTTTTTTTTTTAAATTATAAATGCAGTGTCCATTTTATTTTTATTTTGCCAAACAACGAAGAATACTTCTTACGTCATAATTTCTATCAATTTCGCGTAAACTTTATCGTGTTAGAGTTCATTGATCTATCGGTTTATTTAAATTTAAAAAAATGTATTTTCATATAAAATGTTACTGTGCGATGTATCGGGTTGTGAAGATTAAATAAAATTTTACTACTGGGTGATAATGAAGATTTAAAAGCACTTAATTTTACGTCGTATTTATGTTAGAACATCCGATGCCACAGGTATCACGGTAACAGCTACAAAGACATTATTGTGTTCAGAGACAATGGCTTGTGAAATCTGCTCCATTATATTTTCGTATATGGTATGGTTAGCTGGTTAATGTACAGTTTCTATGGTCAGTGGAACATGATACTTTGTATTGTGAAAACAATGTATTAAGACTCACCCGTATATCAGATGTATGAAGGTCATCGTGAAGATGGCATATGTAACCTAACCACAAGTTTCCACGTTCAAACTGAACACGGACAGTTTCCTTTTCATTATAAAGTATAAATACAAAGTCAATATTTTAATTTGATATCGTTTCAATTGAATCTATATTTGAGAAGACTGCGTCCTAGGTGCGACGTAATTTTTTAATTTATCTATTCCTTTCAATTCAAATAAAATCATTGATTTTTAAAATTATTTTAAATCAGCAGCACATCAATGCAGTAAAGGTCATCAATATTAATTTTAATTCATTCACGCGTAGTGCCCTTAGATTCATCTTTGCAAACATTACAACATTACAGTTACAGTTACAACATTATAAATAAAAATGTGCTTCTATGTTTTACTAAATCACGGAAATTTTATCATAATTTCAATACCTTTTATTAATAAAGTAGTGATTAAACAAAGTGTTAAATAAAACAGATTGCTTCTTGTTTAAACGAAACTCTAAACGTAAAGACTTTAAGCATAATTATAAATAAAATCTATAAATGAAACAAAATCTCCGTACTATCGTCTCGTAAAATCACATAAAGTTTAAGACTTTACCCGCCACCCTACTTCAATGTGGTGTGACGAGACATAAATAAACATCAAGTCAGTTTGGTTCAAGTTTTTCTGTACCGTTCTTTAAACATGTGTATTTGCTATAACTATTCGAGGTATTTTTAAATTGACTAGTACGAAAACTGATAATAATAATATTTTTTTTTTTGGTTACTAATTTGATAATTCGGTTTACTTTCATCAAATAGAAAATGTAGAATAAAAATCCAAGGACAGTAGTAGGATTCGAACCTGCTAATTTTGGATAGCGCGTTCCAGTTACTTAGCCAACTGAACTATCGTGTCCCGCCTCTAGTTAGTGAAATGTGCATTCTATGTAAAAAAACTTAAATTTCGAACACCAACTCAAAACTATGAAGATAGCCGTAAAACAATTGAATATCTTTATTCGTTGGAATTAAAAATTTATTTTTAATATCAATTAGTATCTTTCCATTGGGAATATATCAAAACGATACATAATTTTGAAAACGTAAATCGATATAAGTATAACAATAACAAAACAAGCGTACATTTTTTTCTTTAAAATATTAAAAATTTAAACCCAATACTGATAATGATCTAAGCCATAACATCCAGTGTTTTATTCTGATAAGTTTGACTGTAACAACTATTTGTGTATTTTATATGAATAAAGTATAGAGACAGTTTATCCACCGTAACATACACATCATCATGACAGTATATCATGCTTATTGTTTGAGCCCATCGGTAATTCTACGTAATTTTGGTGGGAAATGTTACATTCAACACTTCATGCTGAGTTCATATTGTTTTGTGTGTTGCTATTGGCTGCCTTGACATACATGCTTATAAATGACCATTTTTATGTAAACCTAGTCCACGTTGACAGCGTTCCTAGTGTTTAATAAATAAAACATCTCACATTATAGTATTAGAGTAGGTTATTGAATGACAAACGGAAAAAAATCGTATGTAAAGATTGATAATTATTTAATTATTTAAGGACGATGCCAACTTGGACTAAGTGTTCCGATAAAGTTAGCTTAGAAATTTAATGGTTCCTTTATTGTAATATAAATATTTGTATAATAAAAAAGTATGTACGTCTGATCTTTCGTTTGGATAAAAATTTATCAATGACCTATGACTTTTATTTGAGTATTTATATGTAATTTTTATATAAATTGTATTTATATATATATAATGAATATTCTATTGTTTCAGGTACTATACTGTCGAGTCGTGAAAGATCATAACAAAGGCATACACAATTCTATCCTTCAAAGTACTCAGACATTATTTTGTATATAAGACATGCTTAATAGTCCAGTTCAGGCGATAAACATTTTTATGTATAACAATTTGCAATTTTTTTTCTAAATCCCGATATAACCTTGGCTGATATTAACAAAAATGAATCAACGTGCTCAAATAATTCCCATCGAAACCTGTATTTTTGTTTCGGCGATGCGATTATATAAAAACACATGCACAGCAAGTTTAGTTCTGGTTGAAAATTTATCGAATATTGCCTGTAACAGCTGTATGTGATCGCACGATACATATCGAGAGCAGAAGCATGATGACCGTCGCCTTTCATTTATAAAACACATCACACGTTTCTTTCATTCAACTTGCTTTTTAAAGAATTTGTTTTGTATGATCTGTATTTCTACCATACGTTTGCAAACTAAATACGGAGCGTTCCATGTCATTCCTTCTTGTAATTAATTTAATAATCTTATCTTAGAAATTTAAAATTATTTATTTAACGTAAAAAGGCTCTGCATTTTTAGATCATGCGAACTTATGGTACGAATTCCGTACATTTTCAATAATATGTTATGCGTTCGTCTCTCAAGTAATTTAACAAGAGATCGTTATATAATCAATAACACAGAATCCTTAATTTTAATTAATTTATCCATTTTCTAAATTAATAATATTGAATGAAAGCCCACTAATAAAATGTTGCATTAATGTAAACCATCCCTAATAATCTCATTTCAGCGATTTAACTAATGCATGTTGAAGACTAACAATGGCAAATCCCGCTGAAAAACGCTTCTATCAACTGGTAAGTTTAATTAATTAGAAAAGAACTTTTTTAATTTTTCTATTATAAAATATATTGTTTATATATATACATATATAATTTTAATTATAATTCTATTCCATTTTTCTTTCTACGATTCCATTCAGTTTCCCGGAAAGGTGAGATAATATTGTCAAAACTATCTAATACGCCCGTCTGTCGGTCGATGGCCAGTTAATTTTTGCACTCAATATGCTAGTCCTACTGAACACTAACAACACGCTAACAGCACCTTGAGCTCATCACCTCGCTAACGAAGCTGTACATGTTCAATGCATCAGATTAAATCTGCTTAACTTGTAAACAAACCGCTAGAATATGTAAATATAAAAATTAATTACTCACAATACAACACACTATTAATAGTTTTGCATAGTCAAAAAACAGACGGAAGTCGGCACCACTTTTTTCATTCGTTTACTTACGCTGATGACTCACGCGCGAAGATTTATGAATGAGAAAATACTAACCATCGGTTTTAAGTTTCAACGATTGTAGTACGGGTGTTGATTTATCAGGAATAAACTTTAAATAGAAAATTATGTGCTTAAATGAATATAAGACATCATAAGCCAGCGCCGCTCAGTCTATGTCAATTTCTGTACATTTGTATTTTGTCCTTACTACTCAAGTACTATTATATATTTTCGGAATGACTCTTAGACCTATATGTTATTCTATTAATGTTTAATTTATTTAATAAATTGAAGTATAATTTTGGCGGTTTTTTTGTGAATAAATAGAAAAGGTCTATCCAACTTACGTCCATTAAGATTTGCTCTAAATCGGAATTGAACGAAAAAATCGTATGCCGAAAATTTTATTAGTTATTGCAAATATTGTGTGCTTGTTATCTGCTATGTTAGACCTAGTTTGAAAATACGAGTATGCGACTTGATACATGAGAACTCTGACGTCACAGCCATGGTATATGTACAATAGTACACATGACACGTTATAGTTCTAAGAAAACATGCGCTTGAAGCAACAAAGAATTCAAATGAAGGTAGAATTCCATTACAGTAATTTTTTAAATAATAAGGCCATAATTATGCAATGAATTTCTACATTCATCATTTAAATGTAAATTATACGTATAAAGAATTGAATATACAATTATCTGTAAAAAAGTTTTTTTTTCTTGACTCAAACTATTAGCCAATACTAGTTTCAAACTGGAAACATATATCACTATTGTTATTAATTATATAGGTCGTATAAGATATAGATTTTAATATACAAGGCAAATATGCTGTGCTATTGAAGTGTGGAATGTGCATATTTTATACAGCCAATATAATACTCATTCTAATAATTTTATAACTATACATAATGTACAACATATTATGTATAATTAAAATTTTATACCAGTATTATATATGTAAAAAAAATTTTCAATTTTACTTATCATAACAGAACGCTACGGTTGTTGACATCGGCTTTGTTTACAAACGCCATTCTAATAATATGGCGCGCGAACAACGCAACGAAACGCCGTATTCTAAATTTGAAATGAGTTTCATACGGTATAGAATATAAAAGTTTTTACTGTTATTTTGAAGTAAAAATAAGCTCACGCGTACATCGTATGAACGTAAGTCGTATTAAATTAATGAAATCGGTCCCATTTAAGACCTAATCTTTAGTGTGGATGCTTGATATAATAGTATTTTTACGACGAAATAAATATATTAATAATGTTTTTTTTTTTGTGTTTTCCAGACTTTAGCAATACAAAAGGCTATAAATTCTATAGAGACGCCGGTTAAAGAGAAACATGTCCGCAGCACAATCATCGGGACGTTCCAGGAACAGAGCGCCGTCACATACTGGGTATGATATAATAACAAATAATATTGTCTTTGATATTCATATCATAAGCTATTGCATTAACTTGGGTCATTGTCCAACTTGGGCCAATGTATATATATTTTTTGGACTATCAATAGATTTGTTCATATATCATTTCCAGATGGTGGCCGTCCGCCTTCCTCTTCAGGACAACAGGATCGTGTCCTGGAAGTTCTGCCACGTCACACACAAGCTGCTCCGCGAGGGTCACCCCGCCTGTCTCGATGACTCGCAGCGGCACATTAACATGATTGAGAATTTGGGAAAGCTATGGGTATGGATATACATATGTATAACGGATTATAACCTTTAGGAGTGTTTAATCCAGGGAAAAGAACTAGTTTCTAAAATTCAAAGTCTAAAATGAAGGTCTAACTTTTGGTTATAGAGTATATATTTATAAAAAATTAATGATTTACTACGTGTTTTGTATTATTTTAAACCACGTACTCCCGACGTTTCGGTTAGTTTTCAGCAACCGTGATAACGGGCAGACGAGATTAAAATTTGCATCTACCCACAGGTTCACCTGCGCGAAGGCTACGGACGTCTAATAAGCTTGTATTGCAAGCTGTTGGTAACCAAATTGAAGTTCCACTCACGCAACCCTCGCTTCCCTGGCAACATGCAGCTCACGGTGGAAGAGTTGGACGCTATAGCTGAGAATGACGTAAACAATTAGTAAGGGAAACTCACATATTATATATAAGTTTTAATACAACATATAAACTAATGAGATCTAAGACTTTCGAGAGCATTCATTTAAATGAAACTAATATTTTTGGGATTACTACGCGTCATTCTATTTTTTTAAAACTACATACTCCCAAACAATTCGGTTACTTTTGTATAAAAAAAATATATACACATATGTATAATTTCATTTAAACATAGAAACTAATTCAGATGTTTCTTGTTCCAGCTTCCAGCTGTGCGTTGAACTTTTCGACTACATGGACGACATTCTTCAGCTGCAAGCAGCTGGTAATATGTTGCATAATTCATGTGCAGTTGATGCTGGTATTTAAAGAATTTTTCCACTGGCAATATTTACTAAACAATATTAGTTACGTCATCTATACAATAATAGTGATCCCTCTGCAGCGTCGCTTGTAATGATTTAGTTTTTCTAATATAAAAACAATTATTATCTGCAGTGTATATTCTGTGTTGTCAATAAACGTTAGAAAATAATTTGCTCACATGAAATTGTCAACTGATATGGTTGCCATAGCAACGGGGATACGATATCCCGAAAATCTGTCATCAAGTGATATAGGTAGTCACATTGATAATTAATTATATATATATATTTTATAATATTTTTAATGTATTTAAATTTGCGAGTGGCATGTAAGATACCGAAGGGATTAGTCTAGAAGCTATCAATTAGTCATATTATGCGTTGTTATAATAATATGAATATCTTTATTCCCCAGTGTTCGACAGCCTGGGCAATGCTAGAGCTAACTCTATGACAGCCAGCGGTCAGTGCCGGCTGGCGGCCCTCATCCCCTGCGCCCAGGACTCCTCGCACATATACGACTGTATCGTCAGGCAGATGTTCAGACTGCACGCCTCGCTACCGCCCGACGTGCTCGACGGCCACAGAGAGAGGTTCCGACTCATATAAGGCCTTTGCTACAATATATTACTTTATATTATGTATTTTTTAGTCTCATATTTAATTTTTAATTGTCGTAGTTTTAATTCTCATACTGATTTTCATTGTTTGTTATTTTTTTTTGTCTGTTTGATTTATATATTGGATTATATAGCAGTATCCTTTGCATATTTCAATTTTATTCATTGTTACTTATCCACTTGGTATCCTTAGTTTGCAAGCATGCATGATTGTCATGCAAATCTAAATATATATATTAAAAATTTTTATTAAATCTTTCTGTATCATGTTCATTTTAATAGCTATCTCAATAATATGTTAGGTGTACCTCGGTAACTTATTCAACCACACATTTTCATAACAACATAATATATTTTTAATCAGATTCAGGACACAATTCAAGAAGTTGAGTTCATTCTACAAGCACGCGAGCAGCTTACAGTACTACAGAAATCTTTTAACATTGCCAGTACTGCCTTCCAACCCGCCAAACTTTCTGCAACAGGTGACTAGCTACTTCAAATCTTCTTAGAATCAAAAGTTCTCAGTATGTCATCGTATTAATGGTTATAATCTTCAGAGTGATTTCGGTACTTACGTCACGCCGGTGGTAACAATCCCTGAACTGCCCCCGGACGAGGTGGATGCTGTCGGGTCACTCATAGATACTTCTGACCCGGTCACTCAGGTGTGTGGTAATTTTGTTGAGTTCTTTATTACATTAATGCTTTATAACAAGAATCCAAAGATAAGATTAAGTTTTCAATTAGACTGTATTTTCTATGTACGTACATACTTCTATTGTATCTTAATTTTTTTGGTAGATATAAAAATAAATGAATAATATTTTGGTTCTCTTTAAAATGTTGAAATTCGAAAAGTAGCAGGTTTTAATTATATGCTGTGATTGCTGTGATATGGAAATAAATAATAATGTCAATGTTAATGATATGATAATGATATCAGAGCCAGATGCACAGCGAGGTGTCTGATACTCGCAGCACCAACTCGCCAGTTCCAGATCCCATTGTTGAGAGAGACCGACTCATAGAACACTTACAACATGAACTTAAAAGGATGAGGTATGATATAATATTATATGATGATATGATATGATATGATGTGATGTGATGTGATGTGATACAATGTTATATAATATACATGTATTATATTAAGTAGTTATAGATAACAATCAAACAAACATACAAAATAATTTAATACAATGGTAAATCCATTGATTATATGAATTAGGTATTTATTAAATGTATTTAAATCAAGAAATTATATTGAAAAATAATTTAGTTTTGTTAAAAAATAATTTTCAAGTAGAATGTGTCATGTTGTTCATATATAGTATAGATATTACGTGCTTTTATTTGTGTGTATTTCAAAAAAGTATTTTTTTTGTCAAAATTGGTTGCAGATCTGAAGTGTCGCAGATAATACAAGAGAGGAACACAATGCTGGGGTCTATGAGAGAGCATTGTACACGGTTGGAGGCACAGATGCAAAATGTTAAGGTAATTTAAAAAATATATACAAGTAATACTTATTTTAATATTTTGATGACATTGATTTTTTTCTAAATTGTTTTTCATTGTTTAATTTCATATAATAATTAATCAATTTTTATTTCAGTCTGAATTGGACGATGAGAGAAATAAGGCTGAAAGTCTGGCGGCTGAGACACCGGAAATCAAAAGTGAGATTCGTTATATTAGTGTGATTGGTTCCTTATAGAGATATAGAGATACATACACAATTTTAATTTAACTTGTTTAAAGAAAATTTTACATTTATAATATCAATACTACCAGCATCTATGATCCTGAAATTTTTATTGTGCTTAATTTATTATATATATATTTCATTCATATATATAAATATATGAATGAAACCAGTGGTAAGGGTACAGATGAAATTGTGTATAAAATAATTGTCATATAAAACGGTTAAAACTTTTTCATTTCTCTATTAATTTTACATAAATACTATATATTTGCAACCAGTTTGTAATTTAAACACTTGGTGATGTGACATTTTTAATAAAATGTTAGTTTAATTAATATAGTGAATATTGTTGTATTCCAGAGAAATTAATGGACACCGAGGATAAGGCGAAGGTCATAGATGAGAAGTTTCAGAAATTAAAAGGCGCTTACACACAGCTGAGGGAAGAACACATAACGTTGATAAGACAGGTGATGAATGAATGTAGTCCTTAACACCATATAAGATCTTCATGGTCGAAATGTATGAAAAAAGGTTTGATTAACTGTTCACGGTTGGGCAAAGGTGGACATATTTATTAAGGAAGTGAAGTCTAGTCAAATCCATCATCACCATCATTGGTTATTGTTTATATCACAAGACTTACTCTTCACCAATCAAACCTAGTCAAATATTGGTTCAAGCAATTTTCTTCTTTCATATTCTTTACGCAACAAACGCTCTGAGAGGTATAGTTATAGTTAAAAATATACCTCGTTATAAAATGTGAACATGGAATTCTGACAAGTATGTCGATTTGAAGTTTCTTTATAGTTATTATTGTATAGAAAGCCGAGGTCGACAAGCTCGCGTCCAAGCTGCGAGGCGAGGCCGCTCAGCACGAGGGCGCCACTAGCCTGTTACAGCAACAACTCAACGATCGAATGAAGTAAGAAATATTCATTATACAAGTATTATATTAAATATATTAAAAATACAAATTCTTAAGTATACTGTCAAATATTTTGTATAGTTGCTGCTGCATTCCTTGATAATTAAAGGAATACATAAATCAGGCAAAGTGTTTGGAATAAAAAAAACGTATTTTTATGGAATTCCTACACGAAAATATATAATAACCACTGTTAAATAATTCCAGTACAAGTAAAATTTGTTCGCAAACTAATTTAGCTGTGTATAAAATATGTTGTACGGTTTTGGGTGCACACTTTGGTAGTGCAAAACGTGTTTCGTTCGAGAAAAAAAAAGTATTCTTAAAACTAATGCTTAATAGACTATGATATAATGTAGTACAAGTGACATTTGTTCGCAGAGATGTAGAGCTTCTGCAACAGAAGGCATCGTCTAGTGAAGAAGTCGAAGCTTACAAAACCGAACTCACGAACCTCAGGACTGAGTTGGAACTGACCAGGCAGAAAGAAGTGGAACTACAAACACTGAGAACCAACTTCGAGGCTCTGGAGATTGAACACAACACAGTCAAAACTGTACAACAAGACAAACTGACAGCTCTCACTAACGATTTGAAAGAGACCAACGAGAGTTTAGAGAAGTTAAAGGCGGACTTCGAGGAGAAGGACAAAGAGCTGAGTAGAGTTAAAGAGGAATTGACAGCGGTGTTACAGAAGAGCGGTGACGAATATAAAACAGCGATTAAAGATAAAGAAGAGGCTTTGAAGCAGTTGGCCGAGATGAAAGCACAGTATCAAGAGGAAAGAGAGGTTAGTGTTCCTTCAATAGATTAGATAGATATTGAGTTATATATAGTTAACATTGCATGTACTAGATTAGATGTAGATAAAGACTAACAATGCATGGTAGTTTAATATTTTGGTAGTTGTGATAACACTAACATTTGTTACTAGGAACGCATTATCCAAACTAACAATTTGCAAGCTGAATTAGAATATTTCAAAGCAAAATTAACCGACACCCAAAATGATTTCGATTCCCAATGTCGCAAACTGAACGGAGAACTGAATTCTAAAAATGAGGAGCTGCAAGCTATACTGGATAAGAAAGATGCAGAAGCAAACGAGGCCATAGATAAAGTTAGTTTGTTACAAAAACAGATAGAAAACTATCGAAACGATATCGAAACATCGAAGGCGACCATAGACAAACAGAATGAAGAAATAGACAAACTCAACAACAAAATAAACACGCTCGAGGAAGATAAAGAGAATTCGATGATAGAGTTTGAAAATATGAATACGCTTAATAATATGTTAGACGAACAGTTACAGCAGGAGACACACAAGAGAAACTTGCTTGACAAGGAAATATCAGAGAAAATAGTGGAAGTGACGAGACTAGAGGAAAATATAGAAGAATTGAAAACAGAATATGAATCTAGACTACGTAGCAAAGATGATGATATAGAAACACTTAGAACCGACATAGAAAAGCTGTTTGTGGAAAGAGACGAAACATTACACGAGAGAAATAATTTACTATCAATAAATCAGGTTGGTTATAACTTACCGTATAAATATTCTATTATTTAAAAAATCTCGCCATTATAAACACTATGACATAATCAATTAAAAACATAAAATAGGTATTAATTTTATAGATGATAGCTAATATATTTATCGTCTCCAAATTTGCGATAGGGACTACAAAAATCAATTAAGGAACTACAGAATAAGGAAAATGAATTAACAGCTGAGATTGAAAAGGCGAGAAGAGAAAACGTCACCGTAAGGAATACATTGCAAAGCGAAATAGATAATCTACGGTCCGCGTGTGTTACTATGGAAATAAGTAGAGATAATGTCGCAAGGGAACTGACGGATGAGTTTGGATTAAAAGAGGTCGAATTGAAGAGGGTCATTGCAGACAAAGACGCGGTGTTGGCCACAGCTAACAAGGACCTGGAGACATTGAAAACTGAGGTTGCAAGGTTGACAGAGATCCAAACTGAAGAGAGGCAAGCGTTGACTAGATCTATGTCTGAGAGAGAGAAAAATATACAGGTTAGACTAACATTGGCGGCCTCTGGGGCTTTTTGTGGTTATGGTGTTGGTCTTGGCGCGGTTAAAATGTATAGAATGCTCCGTTCAGCAAATAGAGTTAGGGACGATGGCTTCATTGGTAAAACAATGGGGACCAACAATTCCGAAGGTTTCAGGTTCCAATCCTGCCAGTGACGACGAATCTTTCATTGTATGTTTCCCATTCGAGCCTTGCTATCTCTTGCTCTGTTCATCAATAATGCTGCTGTGTTTGTCCGAATCTCGTCGCTTCTCTCGGTATACGATCTTTTTTCTGTTGCATGTATTAATCGCATGTTTTTTTCTCTTCCTGCCTCCTTCTCGCCGCATTCTGCATGGACTCCTTCCTTGGACCGGCCTCGCGTTAAGTACATTAAACGGTTTAGTTGACCGAGGCTAGATTAGAGCACACGGAGAGCGAACGACTCACCGCGGAATGTGAATTACAGGACCTCTTGCAGCAAAACACTATCATGGAGGCCGATCTGATGTCCTTAAAGATACAGCTGGACGAGAAGGACCAGCTCATCAAGAAACGTGAGATATATACTATTGCGTATTGTAATGACGGTATTGTATGGGGGGGCGAGGGGGGGGGCACCTATCTGTGCCAGTACGCCAAAGTGTATTATTAAATACATATGTACAATGTGTATGTCAATATGATATAATGAATGATGTTTTATAGTTTTTATAAATAACTGATTTTCTTTAATAATCAGAAGCTAGTAAGATATTGGCGTGTGCGACTGAGGCTGCGTTGGATATAACGAACGAAGCGATCTCGGCGTTTGAGAACTCAAACGCTCAAGATACTAACAAAAGAGCCGGCGAACACGCGGCTAAGGCTTTCGAAACAATCGCCAGGAAGCATAAGGTAAATATAACATAGTGTGTGTGTGTGTGTGTGTGTGCGTGCGTTCGTGTCAGATGCCTTAAATACAAAAAAAATTCAATCTAATTTAAAAAGTATTTCAAGTAACTCGTCAGTAGTCCATTTACTCGTTATATATATATTAGTGCTATTCAAATTAATTTGATATTATTTCAACACAAAAAAAAAACTGTGTTGGAATGTGGTTTGTCAGCTTAAAATATACATTTATACTGAGAATGTTCTATATATCAAAAGTGAGACGAAACGGAAACCCGAGTAACAACCAACCTCTACAGAGAAATGTACTGAACATTTAATTCGTATACGTTCTCGAATATAACTAGGAACTCAACCCGTACCTCATTTATATCAATTATTTAATTTATTACCATAAAAGTATCTTAACATTTATTTTATTCTCGATATATTTGACATCAAACAGTGCTATGATCTTGATATGTTGGTTGTGATCCAGTTGGAGGGTAACGAGGAGCTGGTGTCGAGGAGCGTCCTCTCAGCGGCACACAACACGGCCAGGGTGTCGTACATCGTGTCTGACGTCACCAACACCACAACTGATATGGAATTGGCTGAAAGTATGAAGCTTCACTGTCTACATTCCTAATTTAATTAAATAAGACTAAGATTTTAAGGTGGGGGAAACTAGCTGTGGTCAAGTTACTACAGCTCTAACATGGCCCAGCTCGACCAGGGAAGCACCAGCACCTCACAAAAGATCGGCGTGGAGTAGTCTTTAATGGCTGCGTTTCGTCCAATGACTGAGGAAGTCGGTTGCCATTCCATTTACCCACCCTCTCTCCCTCTCACACAATCAAGGTCGGCAAAGCATCCGCAACATCTGTTGTGCTGCAGATGTCCATGGGCGACGGTGACTACTTTCCATCACGTTTCCTATTAAGGAAATTAAGAAATCGTTGGCGGTAGATGACAAATAACAAGACTAACTGACAGACATTCTCATCTCTCCTGCCCGTGGTCACGGCTGCTGTAATCGAAACGTCGGGAGTATATAGTTGTAAAATAATAAACGACGCGTCCTATACCCGGAAATCTTATTTTTCATAATTTATTTTTTGGTAAAGCACTGCAACGCGACAATCCGGAGTTTGTTGCATTTTCGAACCTGCTCCTGTCTTTGTTTTTTCTGCGTATTTTCTATTGAAACTTCATTTAATCTGAAAAGTGAAATTATAAGTGCCTGTTGTAATTTTAGTCCAAATGTTCTAGATGATAAATGCTGGTATAGAGAGTACATTATGTATCACACAGGCGGTGGGCTCTCAGTTGACAATATATCAGCTCTTATATAGTAAACTAGTAACTCGTTCTGTTATATTGGCCTTAGCGCCAGATTCTAAATATGGAAGTTCAGAATAATGCAACTTTATACTGGTGATTGGGTAACTAATAGAAAACTTAGAATTATTCCATGTATTACATTAGTGTAGTCTATTTTATTATATATATCTTAATTCCATGCATTACAATAGAAATAGTTCTCGTGCTATTTAGAAATTTCTTAATTTTTCAAAATCAAGTAATGTATATGTTTATACGTAAATATTTATTTATGTTTTCACTAGAACTGAGCAACGACTGCCGGACGATGCTGGCGAACACAAAGCAGTGTCTAGAGAATATATCGACGGGTGCCATAGACGTGACGCAGTGTCTGGCGACCGGAGCCAGCGTCACCAGGCTGTCGAGAGCCGCGGCCGATGACGTCACCGACACGAGGGGCGTGGACGACGAGCTTGCCGACATGGACAGGGCCATAGAAGTAGCGGCCAAACAGATTGAGGTAGGCTTGGACGCTTCATAGGTATATACAGATTGATACGGATGTAGCAGCCTTTCCCAAGGTGGACTATAACGCATCCTTGTGGGCGTTGCAGGCCCAAAAGGGAGCGGCAAGAGTTCCAGCAAAAAAATGGATTGGGTAGAGCCTGGGGGGTGATTTATAACTTCATTTAGCTAGGATAAGTTATAGTGAAATTGGAGTGGGTGCAAAAATGGGGGCGCTAAAAATAATTTATCCTCAAAGTACTACCTCCCGTAGACATAATAAGTTTAGGAACCCCTGGGATGCAGGGTCGTGATGGTGATGTTATATTGGCGTTAAATTGTAAGACCTTTGCTTGATAAATAATGCTAATCCATAGCACACCGTTAACTTAAAAAAAATTACTAACATAGACAATTCTCTATGATTTATTAATAATATTTGTTGTCAGGACATGTTGGCTGCAAGTCGAGCTGGTGACACGGGCGTCAAGTTGGAAGTGAATGGCAAGATCTTGGACGCGTGTACGACCCTCATGGCTGCCGTCAAAGTGTTGGTCCAGGACTCCAGGAACCTTCAAAATGAACTCGGGGACCCGAAGACACGACAGAACATGTACCGCAGGAACCCTCAGTGGTCGGAGGGCCTGATATCCGCTTCCAAAGCTGTGGTCTTCGCGGCTAAGTTGCTTGTGTAAGTTTTTGTAGGGTGTTTATTGACAAGAATTCTACTGCTAACTTATATATACATATGTATATGTTTATAATGTGTAGCCACAGATCTTTTTGGTCCACAAAAACAACTAGCTTTCCACTTTTGTGGATTCAAAATTGTTTATATGCTTATTATAGTAGTAACAAGGAGGTTGTCTGCTAATAGATAGCATTAAATATAAAGATATTTTATAAACAGTAAATCTCACTTTTATTATTATCACATACATGTCTATAATTTTTGAAACAATAAATTCAGCTTTATATTTGTATTACAATTATAAATCCCATTCACACAGATATGACCTAAATGTGCTAGTACACTGACATAGAAATTTCTCCCATAGTTAAAAATTATTGACTCATAAAAATTTCAAAAAAAAATAACCTCCCGAACATTTAAACACTGTTTAGAACTTAGCCTTGTCTTATTTTTCCACATTTACGCACCACACAGTATTGCTAATTATTTTAAGCAGGAGTTTGATATATATAATGTCATATATTTTTTTTTTCAACCACCTGTACATAATTGTCGTAAAATTTTCGTGCTTTGCCGTAAAGAGATAAGTTGTGACAAATCCAAAAAAAAAAAAAACAAAACTTTAATTTGGAGTTTCCTTTTTGAGTTTACACTGTGTCCGATTAAAAGCTCACATGAGAAGATAGGTTAATATATTTATTATTTGCTGTTGCCTGTAGTTCATCCGCGGACGAGGCTGTGGGTGCGGCTGGTCGGGTTGAAGGTGTGTCAGCGGCGGCCCACGAGGTGGCGGGGAGCACGGCGCAGCTGGTGGCCGCCTCGAGGGCGAAGGCTCCGCCCGCGACACCCGCGCTCGCGAGACTCACCGCCGCCTCCAGAGCTGTGGCCGCGGCAACCGGCGCTGTAGTGGCCGCGGTCAGAGGCGCCTCCGCATTAGTCAGAGATCAGGGTTAGTACATACATGAGATGTAGCATTTGAAAGAGACGAAGCTTTAATATTTGTGGAAATAAGTAACGTATTGGAAGAGCTGATATAATTTTAGTTAGCATTTACAATATGATAATCTTCTTATCATATATTTTATTACAACCCTAGGAATACCCTTTATTTTTATACACGGGTCTCATTTGCATCTACAAACTATTATTTATTTGATTCTTCAATAGAAACCCTGGATACTTCGAATCTTTCACTGACTGCTACCCGGAGACTGGAGATGGAGAGCAAAGTACGTGCTCTGGAACTGGAGAGTGCTTTGGACGCTGAGAGGAACCGGCTGGCTGCTCTCAGGAAGAGACACTACAACCTCGCACAGATGCACGAGGTACTTATACTAACATTATAACTTTTATAATAAGGAATTTTGACTTAATAAAAATCTAATTTTGCTTACAGCATTTTAAAATCTGCAATATTGTTTTTCAAACTTTGTATTCACTAAAGTCTAACCTTCCTTTAGTACGATTCGATTCCATCATGAAGGAAGCACTAAAAAAAATCTTTAATTTATAATGACAGTTAAAGTTATAGTATATATATGTCCTTGAATAACTACATAAGTATTTCAAACATGGTACTTCATACATACTTTATTATATTTATCAAAATTTTAATTGCCAATATTTTCTTTCTAATAATCGACTTCGACCCAAAATCATATTTTTATTATTTTAATACAATAAAACTAATATACTATTCACACTTTTTTTTTTCAGAACGGAACTATAACAAACGGAGATGAATGAAACTGGCCAGTGTTTATAACGGAAATAACTAAACCCATGACAGTATGACATCAAAAAAAAAAATAAAAAAATTATCCAACCATTTCAATACTGTGAACAACGAATTATTTGTATGAAGATTTGTAACATTTTAATTTGCTTATTATATATATATTTGATATATCTATTGTTTCCAGACACAACCAACAGATAGGTTTAAAACGGATTATATTGTATTTTTATTAATTTTACATTAAGTAATTTTTGTACCCCGTAAACATAGAAATATGTTTTCCATTGACCTCTTAAACCATTGACGACAGTCCATTCCAAATACAATGGCATTGATTAGTGGCACGATGATATCAATTATATAATTGTAGGTACATGTGTTCAACGAGTGTTTAGAAATATATGAAAGTATGTAAGACTTATTGTTTTGTTATTTTTATTAAATTCTTACCGAAATTACACTGGCAACAACATCAATGATTTTATTTACTAGTAATCTGTGAAATTTTATTGATTTAAGCTTTAAGTTGTCTACAGTTTTGCTAATGTTATTTTCGTGTTTTTTTTTTGAACTCCATATAAATCATTAAAATATAGACTGTATCATGTAACTTGTAAGAAGTTTAAATTTAAAGGAATTTTGTAATCGATAATGTAATATTTATAATTTATTAGTTTATTTACTAATAAAAGTATTAACGAAAGTTGTGTTTCAGTTATTATTTTCGTATTATGTGTGACACCTATTTTATAAATATTATTCGAAGTCTGGCAGGCGTTTTAAAATTATCGTTTATAAAAAGTTAGTTTTTATACAAAATATATATTTAGAATTAATTATGGTTACTGAGATCAAGAAATACCTAAATCACACTCTCATCTTCGGTTATTAAAACTCATGAGTGAAAAAAATCAAGCATGTGGCTGCATTATAAAACGTTATCGCTGTACAACCGCGTCAGTAATTAAAAAATAATTAGACACAGCTCACGCTAATATATTTGTAGATTAAAAAAATCCAATCATTTTTTTTTTTTAATCTGTATCACTATTTCAAGTGCTTGATAACAATGGATGTAACTTTATTATAATGTGTTTATTTTCATGATAATAAATGTCCTTGGAACTCGGTTCATTATGAGACACATGATAAACCTGTAGAACAAGTCTGTGTCAACCAGGTTTAAATTACCATGAATCTGTATTTATTTTATCATTATTTTTGACACAAAAACATTGCTTACTTTATAAAATATGACGAGATAACCCACCGGATGACCTAAAAATAAAAATTAGCAATGAAAATATTATTTACTTATCTTCAATATAATATTAAAAAAGTTTAAACAAATCTTAAGTCTTAATTTCTGTGTGACTTATGAAGCCGATCACGATGACAATCGTATTAAGGATTATTTGGACAAATAAAACACTGTTAAAAGCTTACACATTTTATTTCATCGCAGTTATGATTGTCATAAAGGTATAATGTATAACATAATCACAACAAGCAGGACGTCATACTACATTGTACTGGAGATTAAAATATGTATTTCGAAAAATAATTTTTAATTACTTGTACATAATTGTATGGAAAATAATAAGTAATATTCTCATTCAACCGTAAAAAGCTAGTAAAGTAACTTCAGCCACTTAAAATGCTTAAAATTATCACTCGTAATATTCTATAAAACATACCAAACACACATCAGATATATACTTAGGCCGTTAACAAATACTATGCTAGTGTGGAAAATTTTATTTTCTAATTTGTGCCGCGAGCTTGTGTCCGAGAAACTATAATTATCAAATTCGTACAAGATGGTAAAACCTTCAAAAATTTAGCACCACATCTTATCTTTAAAATACTGTATTATATGTGTTTTAATCATTCATCACATGTAGAATGTGGTTAGGCCTCTTAAATATAATGGCTAGTGTGGGAAAGCAAATGATAATAATGGTTTTAGAATACATAGAAATACTAAAACTTAATATTGAAATTACACATTACAGGGGTGGCTCATTCCACTTTAAATGCCTTTCTCGGACTAATTGGACAATCTGAACATGTACAGCTTGGCATTTTTCAAATTTTGGTGGTATTGGACACAGGCGATAGGTAACTTCATCACCAGGCAATGGCACATATTCCCCTTCGATGCTGAAATAATTATTTATAGTAAATTTTTTTAAGAATTGCAATAGTTACTAGAAATAATTAAATCCGGATCCTTTTCATCCTGAGTTCTTTACATTTAGTAATTTTAATAATAATTGGTCTTGTCTTCATATATTATCTCAATTAATTAGTTCTGCAAAAAATTGCTGAAAGTTGTTAAGAGGAAATTTGTAAAATTATACTTACTCAGAAATATGTAGAAAAAGATCTTCACCGCCTTTTAATGGAGTTACAAATCCATGGCCTTTCTCACGGCAAAACGATTTTATTTTGCCGTATTCTATGGGGTTTTGAAGCGCCTTTTCTGATCTGAATGGAGATCAAACATGTTAATTTTAAGTGCAATAATTCTGGCATTCAATAACTATAAACTCACGTCGAAGCAGTTCTGTTTCTTCGAGTAATAATAGGGCTGGGCAATTGCAAATGTGTGTGGGATTTGTTTGGAGAATCATCGTTGTTAAAACCATTGTCGCTAGACATTTTAATGTTTATTTTACAAATACGGTGTATTTAGTTTTATTCAATAACGAAACAAGAAATAAGTCAAGTTCAAAACATACGATACATAAAATAATTAAAAACTTAATTTAAGTGAAACAAGGAAAATAGCACAAAAGTTCACTAAGTGCAATGAAAGCGACGATTGATAAATCTGACTGACTGAACATGATAAAAAAATACATGACATAAGAGGGCGCTAGTGTCACGTTTTGGCATGTGACATAATTACATAGTGTGGTGCCATTAAAATATTTATTTATAAAGCTTACCATTTTATGAAATGGGGTGAAAGTTTTAAGTATTGTATATTTACTCTTTCTAGTAAATAATAAATATGTAAATTTTAGACAAAACTCTTAATTGACCTATTGAGTTTGAGTTTTGCATTCTGTAATGCTTTGGTTTACAGGAAAACAAAAGTTCTGCACTAGGTCTACTTATTGTGGGGACTCTTAAGATATTTTAACCAGCGACAAAAAAGGATGGTTGTGATAAGTTTGATTCCATATGCGTATGTATTTATGTATTATGATGAGGAAAACATACACATTGTATGTTTTCCTCATCATAATTCTCGAACGGATTAACTAATTTCGATGCAGTTTCTTTCAGTCATTCTTAGCTATGTTTGGTTAATATCGGTTCTGCAGTGTATCAGTTGTAAATATCAATAATAAATAATTTAAGGCATTTTTGGCTTATACTTACTCTATTAAGTGCTTCCCGCTTCCCAGTATAATAGTTAAATGACAATTGATACATAGGGGTTTTTATTAAATTTAATAAAAAAAATGTGTTTAAGTTATTAACCAATTGAAAAAACATTTAATTGAAAAGACTAATCAAAAAGTAAAATTTTATTTAAGGTGTAATTATATAAATTATATTCTTAAGATTAAACATATATATATATTTAAAAAAATATATATATTATTATGAAATTATTATATATGTATGAGATCGAATACATGAAAAGATGTATGGGTAAAATATTTAAAAAAAACTTAACTGGTAATATTAATAACTGTGTTTATTAATATAGAATATTCATCATAGTAGCCATTATTCTGAACAAGTCAATTGAAATACAACAATTTTTGAATACATTTATTTTTACAATAAATAATAACCCGTAGCAGTGTCAACGTAATAAAAATCTTTTCCGATTACTCCTTATGTTATAGTAATGGAGTCATTATACTAAGAGAATTATATTACACTGATAACAATTATATAAGATGTTTAAAAGTTCTCATAACATTATACAGATAATTTTTGTAACTTAAATACATATTGAATACGTATTATTCATAAATAGTTAGAATCGTTACTTTTTAAATACATAATGCTGTATTGGACAGGCTCTCGTATTTTCAGGCAATGGCAACTTTATTTTTGACACAAGAAGTCCTTCCCATTCTCCCTGAAAAAAATCATATGGAATTTATTATTCAAATTAAAATATCCTTATAGAAATTTTATAACATTAGCTATATTAGAAACATTCAATATATTAAAAATTTACATAGTAATATAAATATAAAAATGAAAAAAAAAAACAGATGCGAGGAAATGCACCTCCGCATCTCAAGCTCTCGGTGCAGGTTGAATGAAACGACCTCAGCGTTTCGGCACCGAGCCCTTTTTATTAGACATGGGTTATATTTGTCGGCCTTAAAATAGAAATTGCTGGTTTGATTAAATACTTTGTTTTGATAATAACCACCCGGATAACGGGGCTATCAAATAAAAAGCCTCGCCTCGATCGGACGTTTTGTTGCCGAGAAGATCTCCGGGGATGAATTCCTGATTTCCAAATACATATAGTGTTCTGCTCGCTTCGCTCGTTTCACTCAAGTATCGCTTGTAGTTTATATATAACAAAAATTTAATTATTATAAACGGGAAATACCTGAAAGCGGTTTCCATCTGATTTATTACACTGCATAGATATAGGCGACTCAGTGTACAGTTCATTGAGAGCACTAGATCTTAAAGGAGTCCACGGTTGAATAGCGAGGTAGTTGGCTCTGGGTGGTGATGAAAACGATATGGACATGTTGTCCCACCTGAAAGAAGATGCTATTTAGTTCCGTTTTGCTAAATTTAAAATAGAATTACCAATGAATACTACTGCATTTTTTAATTTGTTTGTTCTAAAGGGTTCAAGATTTTATAAAATAGCACTTCTCAAATAACATAAGTGTTATTAATTTTTACAATCAAGTCAATTAATCAGGAAGTATTATTATTTTCTGTGTTTGTACAAACACCTATGTATATAATAAGCACAGTTGTACAGTATCCAAGTAAGTGCTCACATTTTTTCAAACTTGAAATAGTCTTCCAAAGCCTTATTGGAAACCGCGCTCTTGCACACTTCTAGTTCTGTGGCGGGGTAGTAGTGGATGTAGTTGACGCACATCTCGTCTGTGATCGCGTGTCCGCCGACAGTGGCATTCATCTTGTCTTCAGTATTATATATGCATGTTGTTTCTAAATAGTCTCCCTGGAAAAAATTTATAAAGGTCTTTTCCCTTGCTTTTATAATATTTATGTCCGAAAAAGTAACAAGTTCCTCTATAGTCGTCAATATTTTGTAATTCGTACCTACTATAAATAAAATTTCGATGAACCTGTCATTGAAAGATATTGTTGTAGTTACCGGCATTATTTCAACAGGACGATGTAGTAATCTTATTTCTTGGAAGTGGGTAGAGTAATGGAGGTCTATATTGAGGAGGGGCAGTTCGATGCCGGCTCTAGCGTGCCGCGTCCACACCGCCACGCCAGTCAGGTGAGTGTGGAGCTGACTGCCAAACACCCTTATACCGGATAACGGAAGACCCTTCAAAATATATCTTTTTTGAGTAAGGTGCAAATCATTCTGTGACCACGTACCGTAAATGAATGAAACTAAGGCAGAGGACATTAGGTAAAAAATAATGCAAAATTCTAATTATTTGGAAAGTTATTTATAAGTTATTATCTTGATCTTTTAAGCGTGTGTCGTTTTAATGGATTTAAGGCAATAAAGGAATCTCGATTTTTTCGGTGTATATAAATTTTTAAGGTATACACAATGTGTATATTCTAAGACGGAACGCAATTAAACGGATTTAGTGTCTTAATTTAAATAATAATGGACTCGAAAACAAAGGTTGGCTTAAGAATTAGCAGAAAGTAATTACTTGGGCATTTTGTAGAAATTTGTTTTAGTAATGTCTAAGCTATAACTTACGTCTTTTGGGGAGTTACTCATCGAATGGCTTTATTAAGAGAACGAAAAATGATAAATGAATAAGTCAATAGATAAGTAAAATGTCATACCACTCCAGTACATTGTGGAATGCAGTATCCAGTCAAAGGAAAAGCCTTTTGTCCTCCAGGGATGGCCATCTTATCGGTATATTCGAGCCCCAACTCCATAATCGCAGCGTCGTACTTTCGTTTATTGTCCGTTATGGATAATAGAATTCCAGAACTATCCACCCAATCTAGTGAAGAAAAAAAAAGTGGTGTCTATAATTTAAAGCCCATTTATTCAAGGTCCCGTAAGCATTGAAACAACATACCAGTTTCAATATATATATTTAAATTTGCTTTCATCTTTTTTTTATTTATATTAAAAAAAAATTGTAACTTTCTTTACAAAATTTAAGATGTTCAAACTTACCATCTAACATTTCAGGGTTATTATAATGCACCTCAAGCATGACATATTTGTTAGCAGCGGGTCCCCCAAACGGCAACCCCGCTTCTTTTGGGTATACGAAGGGCGGTGCACCCATAGCCCAAGCAGCTTTAACCTTTGAATATTAATATTTTTGAACATATCCTCAGAGTTCTTTATTTTTATTACATACATATTACATTATTTAATATGTACACAAAATATCAAAACAAACCTTTGAACATAACTTTGTCATTTCTGGTCTTTCGTTAGCGAAGCAATTGCCTTCATATAATGGAATTTCAACGTCAGTTTTTGCATCGCAATAAAACACCTCCATGTGATGAACCAATCCCTCGTTACCTTTAGTTATAAGTGATTGAAACTGGAAATGTTAAAAAAGAAGTTCATATCCAGAACAGACTAGTTCACTCCCTGACTTCGTTTATTAATTTTTAATGTCATTCTATAATATGTATTTTTCAACGAAAGAGTATCAAGAATAATAAAAAATATACCTTCACAATGTGATGTTCGCTCTTCGATACGAAATCGGGCAGTTTAAAGACTTTACACCAATAAGTTGTGTCTGCATTAGGAACTTTTAAATTGTCTGTAGTGAAACGCAATTCCTGCGCATCTGCTATGTGAGATACCATTGACATCCCTGGTATTGTCAGTAAACGGACGCGGATGAAGCTGCGGTCAAAAGTAGAAGTGCAGGGTAGACAGAGACCTTTGGATGAGTACAGCTTGTCGGTCCCACGAGCCCATATTATATGAACTGTGCCGTCCTATAAGAATATGAGGTTAAATTATTAAAAATACTTTTTTTATAAGATTTGCACATGAAACAAATTGTACCTCAATTAAATAATCGTCATCGTCGCAGGTATCAAAATCACGTTCAAAATGCAAGCTACGAGTCCTTGCGTTGACATAAAAATGTTTGCAATCTTGTTGTTTGTCCCTTATTAATCTTCCATTTGAGTCAGCGTGCATATCCTAAAATTATAATTTCACATATAACTAGAAAACGTAATGGTTAACAATAATATAGGATGTTTAATTTTGTTTTACCTCAAAATGATCTTTGCCCTTGTAATCTGTCCAAACGAGACAAACATCGGAGTTCTCCATATTTCCCCTGTCGGAAAATCCCAGAGCGAACCAGTTGATATGAGGAGTTTTATCAGAAAAATCCACTCGAAACTGTATTTTCTTATCTTCGTAGTCAACCCTCCATTTCAGCGTCATTTCACCTTTAGCATCTAATACAGATTCACTTTCTGCAAATCTCTTTTCTAGAAAGTAGATTTTTTTGTATTATATAAATTGTTCGAGTATTAAAAATAAACGCTATTAACATTGTTTTTCTTAGCAGAACAAAAGTACTCCTTATTACTTACAAATAAATTAAAACCGAAAGAAAATAAGACTTGCTATTATAAGTTCAAATCGAAATCTTACCTGGAGCATGATGAATGGATAAAGTGTGATGAAAAGAAATTAAAGACATTAAAAATATGATCAAACACTTCACTCTCATATTGATATCAAGTATGTTCTCAAGGAACCGAACCAGTCGGGCTTAACGGGAGGAAGACACTTTAATGAAATGTCCTGCCGATCTAGGCTCGCGAACCTGCCTGCAGGGAACTTAAGCTTTCAGAAAACTTGGTGGGGATCGTTAGCGCATGTGTACATTGACGCACAAAAGTGATATGAATTTAATGTTCCGAAAATTATAAAATAATATCAAATTATGATTTATTTTGTTTTATTCGTAAATTGAATTCCGAAATCATTATTTCTTCAGTATCAGTTTTGTCAGTTTAATCCTATAATAGGCATATAACGAGATCGTGTGAGTAAATTAAAATAAAGCCAAAATATGTGCTGCCTTTTATCATGTGACTAAATTTATTAGGTGTTATAATTACTTTTTTTACTACAAATTTACCAAAATCGTGAATTTTAAATACATAAATCTTTTCAGAAAATATTATGGAACACTTTCGTTTTTTTTTTTAAATTTTCATTTAAATTTGTTTGGTGTAATTAATTATTCACGTTTAAATTTTTTTACTCAAATAACATTAGGTTTTGCTATAATTATAGAATCATCATAATATTGTTAACGTCTGTACCTATCTTTAAAATTTCAATAAGAAGTGTCTGTAGGTACGTGTGAATATTTGCGGTATTTTATGCGACCGTCTCTACGGTTGAGGGAGTCTTTATTAAATTCCATCTGAATTACTCCTCATACCCTCGAGCCAGACTCGTTAAGGGCGATTAGGTTGTCTAATGATCATTTATCCAAATTATACTACCAACGTGGATCTTATATTATGAATGATTTGATTAAATAAATATGCAGGGTGCAATAGTTATACAGGGTGCGTTTCGTGGCAGCCAGAAGTTTCACGGAAACTACGAACTTTACTTATATATGTAAATCCCTCTACAAGCTACTAAAAATTTGGGCCTGTGTAGAATTAGCATCCATTCATTTTTAGAACGTACTTCGAAGGTAGCCCTAGTAGGTTCATTTCAAATTTGGTTAGGTAGAGCGAGGAGCTTGGACGATGGAGGTGAGCGTTTAACGCGCGTTACATAGGAGTCCCTTAAACTGGCAAGTCTCAGACACTGTTAACCACTTCTCTCCCTTAGAAGCGATGGACCCGGTACCCGCACGGCGAATCCATGGAGTGCTGAGAAATTTCGTTTCAAACACGAATTGCATAAATGAAACATAAAATCTATACCTAAGACTACGTGATTTAACCAATGTTAGGATAACAATGCCATTCCAATTCTTATTGTGTCAGGAATCTTTTGGTTCAGGCGGCCAAAAGCTCGTTCCACAGAGTCAGCAACGTCACTCGTTATATTATGATATTGTAGCCATACAACTGTGTTGCCCCGGCGATGTTCGTGTAATATTTAACATGTAGTCTTCTTATTTACATTGTAATTTGAACCTTGAAACATTTAAAAGCTATGATGTATCTTTGTTTATTAATAAAGTGTGTTAGAATGAATAGGTACTTAAACGCCATGCCGATGACGACCCACAAGAAAGAAAAAATGATAATAGTTTCGTATTCGTTCAAGGAAGGTGATAGTTGAGAGTATATATCAGCCAAAACAATACAGTATAGAACTATAAAAAAAGGTTGGCCGTATTGATTTCCATTGGTTGAAATATACGTTTATACCGACTGTATTAAAGCTGATAGTAATATTAAAAGCGTTTCTTACAAAAACAAAGACTTCAATTATTAATAACTTGTTTAAAAAATCAAAACAGAGTTCTTCGGGAATGATTCGTGCCATGGTAACTAAATTAATAAAGTTTTAGTAAATAAAAGTCGCCATATAGGATTGCTGGTCAAAATTGCTACGACATTATAATTGATGGTATAATAATTGGATTGCACTAAAAATGCAATACCTTTAATTTGTCCTAAAATTTTAAGCTATTTACTATCCAGTCTATAAAAGGTACTACTGGCTGGTAAGTACGAGCAGGTCGTGTGTCCGTCAAACCTCAACCTTCTTAATGTATTATTTACTCGGATGCCTTTAATTTTGCTGATATTAATATTATAATATTAACAAATGAAAATTTCATTTTCACAATAGGAATTAATAATGGTGCCTAGTTATTTAATAACATTACGTATATAATATTTTATCATTAAGAGTTTGTTTCCGTATTATTTAAACCCGTCACGCTACAGTTTGTAAAAATGTCCTAATTTTTTTTTTAATTTCTTCTTAACGAAGAATTAAAGTTCAATTTAAAAAGAAAACAAAACATAGTATATAATATTGATTTATTTTATAAATTTTAACATTGAAATATCATCACGTCTGTGTATTTTCTTCCAAACTAACATTATTTTCTTCTTTCTTAACGTCAGCGTTTTCTTCTGTTTTGACTTCTTTCTCGTCAACTTCACACTCATTACCATCACTGGGTTGAACCTTTGCCAAAATATGATTAGTAAAAAAAAAGTTATATTATGCCAATGTTGCCATATTTATGCTAAAGAAGAGTTTCTTTAATGTTTGTCAACATCATTGCAAACTGTCAGTCAATCAATCAATCCAAGAACTCGCAAAACTCCCACACTCAACTCTCGCCCCTATCTCGTAGCTTTTCAGTGTTTAATCTCAATTTATACAAATACATAAAATTATAGCGACTCCCTATAAAGCGCTTATTTTTTATTTTATACTAAGTGTATGTGGTCATTGCACAAGGAACATATACAAAAATATTTTTTTCCATATTTTGTTTATCCGTCTTCCTGTGTGGCTGACTAACTCTGAAACAGCTTGACCGATTTTGATGAAACCTCCAATGATACACAGCTGATGTAACGTAAAACAGTTTTTAGCATAGATATCACAACTAATAAAATAAATAACCTCTCTTTCAAATAAAACAGCTAATTCAACGTGTTTAGTGTATGGGAACATGTCGACGGGCACGGCCTGCACGGGGACGAAGGGCGCCCCCCGCAGCGTCTTGGATGACGGTCGGGAAAGATCCACGAAGTTCTTGACAGCCGACGCCGGGGAACACGATATGTATATCAAGCGGGACACCTTCTTAGTATTGCGGAGTTGAGTCACGGCCCGCATGTCTGTGGATCATAAATATATTATATTTATAGTAATAGGTTTCTGGACGTATTATTTTTTCTTTATACATATAGGCATTAAATTTTGGAACGCGTCCTATATCATTCAATATCTTTATAGCGTTTAATATTAACACATACCACTGACCGCTCCAACACGTGATAGGTATACTATACAAATATAGTTCACCCAGGGATGATTGAAGCTTACAAAATTCATCTTGATGATTAAAAACTCACGTAGCCCAGCCCTGGGCGGGTCCACGACCGCGATGACGTCATCAGAGGTCGCCCTCGCCAGCACAGAGGGCAGCACATCTTCAGCACGACCAGCAAAGAACGAACAGTTATCAATAGAGTTCAGCTCAGCATTGGACCTCGCATCCTTAACGGCTTCCGACACGAGCTCCACACCAAGGACTTTCCCTACATGCTGGAAAATAAAATAACAATGTATTAGTACATGAACATAGTTTATTTTTTATTACCATTAGTCAACATTAAGTCATTTTATACCTTGGCAAAACAGAGGCCGATGGTACCGGTCCCGCAGCAGATGTCGATCAACGTGGACTTCTCATTGACGTTGCTGAGGTCTATAGCGCTCTGATATAATATGTTAGCACCCGCCGTGTTGATCTGAAATAAGCCATAATACCTAGAGCACAGGACTTATTGTTGATTGAATGCCAAAGTTATTTGTTTAATTTAATTCTCTGTATAAATGTCTTAGAGTGATTATGTAGAAACATTACATGCAAGTATTAGTAAGTAAGAGTGAGAAGAGGACTCGGTGTCATAGTTTAAGTGGCGTCAGAAAAAAAATTTAAATTAACCTACTAATGAACAAAATGTTTAAATATTCATATTACGAAAGTACAAAAAATTTTTTTATAAAAATTACCTGAAAGAACGCCTCTGGAGAAATTCTGAACTGTAGTCCGAGTATTGTGTCCACTATATGAGTTGCGCCCATTAGATGTATCGGCTTCGAGCCGTCCTCACCTGACCTCCTGCGAGTTGATAAAACTATTGTAAATATATTAATAATATTATCTTATTAAAACTATTTGTTTATACGTGGACCAACTTTTTGGTGATTTCTTCAAAGTACACAGACTTAACTCCACACGCCTGAGCCTCTTCGGAGCTGAAATGTTCAATCAATTCTCGTTTCAGTTCTTCCAATTTATCTTTTGTCAAATCCTGTAACAATGTTATATTTTAATGTTGATTGAACCCCGCTGGACTTTTTTTGTGGAGTTTTCAAGCCACCGATGCTATAAATTCAGCCGGATCTATGCGGAAGAGTAATTGGAAATTGGGTCACTCGAAAGCATGCGGGCATTTGAATTATGTCATCTTCTATACTTAATGGATTTTTGGAGCTTTTAAATAAAAAAATATTTCTGTTAAACCTCACAAGCTTTGTTTGATTTCATATCAAAATCTACCGGTCCTTAGTGAAAAATTTTAATAAATAAATTTAAATAAATAACTTTGTTTTAAAGGACAGTTTCAAGTGTGTAACAATTAGTCTTGTTAGTTGCCGTCTTCGTCAACAATTGCCTAATTTCTTTATGAATACAGCCGAAATTCCGTTACTTGAACTTTCCGCAAAAAATGCACTTTTTAATATGGCTAACGAACGACAAAAGGAAATATCCATGAATAATTATTTGTTCAAAAAATGACAAAAACCTTTTAAATTTGTTTTGACAGTTTTAATTTTTAAATATATTTATGTATAATATTGACTTTTTCACAAACATATTGTCCTCATGAATGGACAAGGGACTTACTTATGTTGCAAGTACATAGTTCTGTAATTTTAATCAAATTATGTTAAATTAATCTACCAACCTGTGGATACATGGCCACAATCAGCATAATGTCTCCATTATGAGTGGATTCTCTGACAGTGAGGTAACGCCAGTAACCCGAGTAGTCCGCGGGCGAGAACGGTGACATATTGGACTTCCTGACAAAATTCTGGAACAGCTGTAACGAGATATTAGGACATTCTTCTGATTTACATGGCAGAGAAGTTATTTATCATTTGATGAATAACTGGAATAACTATAAGTGAATAGAAGGTTCACGCTGTGAGCTCGCTCCACTCACCAAAACCGCTTGTTTCATTTTGTCTGATATATGAGTCAAGCTGCCGACTGGCGCCACGCCGACTGTCCCGGTAACGTAGCTCCCCAGTCTGAAGCCGACCGTTGGTTTCCCCGTGTCGTCATCGATCCCCACAGTGAATTCACATTTATTCCTATACCCGGCCGTGATCGGCGACCTTTGTATGGGCTTCAGTTCGAAACTTAGTCCATTATACAGTTTACGTTTCGATTCTATTAAATTACGTTTGTTCTTATCAATTTTCCATACTTCATTGTCAAATTTCATTAACAGGTTCTTCACTTCTTTCTCCTTTAGTGCCAGCTGAAAGGAATACATAGGATTGAATCACAATGCCATTATTCGAGTGAAGCTAGAAAATAAATTACCAGACGCAATAAAAAACATTGAATCATTAAATATTTTTGAGAACAGGCTCAAATTCATTTTGAATAAGTTGTATAATTTTTCATGTACATTCCTATGCGAATTAAGCCTCCTGAACACTTTTGTATACTACCCACATTATTATTATTATTTTATTTATTCATTTCATGTAAGTGACTGTATGTTTTTTTAATGAGGAATAAATATTCTTTAAACCTAAACCTAAAGCGAGCTGAACGCTGTACTGGCGACTCAGGTCATTTGTTCACGGAGATGATCTCGGCGAGCAAATTTACGATTGAGTCTAAATTTTTTTTTGGTCGATAGCCTCGTTGTCTAGGGTAGTTTTTATAAAAAAAATTGATTGAACTGCAAGTTTCAATTTCAGAGCCGGAAAATGGAACCCATGTGCAAAAAAACGGTTCGGTACCGAAGCACTGAGGTCGCTTCACTTAACTTACCGAGATCTTTTTTTTTTTGAGGGAAGTGGAAATATGCGAGGGTACAACTCTTACTACATTCCTTACTGGCAATGTAAAACCGACGGAACTTCAAAAAAATACTTTCATACTAAATATTACAATTTATTTTTAAATATAATTAAAAAGATAAAATTTACCATATGTATGAAAAGATTTGGGGTGAGGTTTTTCGTGTCAAACACATTTAACAAATTTTGGAAATTAGTTACATAATTAAATGCCGAAAATAGCGTTCGGACCAACTGTTAGTATTTTTGTACTTTATTTATGTATCCTAAAATCCTGCTCTGTTGTCCAAGCAATATAGTAATATTTTTTTCTAGACAATGGTTATATTATTATAACAGTTTTTCTTAATATACAATATTACCTGTTCTTCGTAAGGGATGTTCCAATATGGCGTAACAGCGTCTTTTAATCTTTCTTCTTGACTCTTGTTCTCGTCTTCTTTCTTCTTTTTAATATTTACTGAATCTTCATCTCTTTTTCTCTTCTTCACCAATGGATCTGGTGCTGGTTTTGCTTCTTCGGCAATCAATGTTTTACCTAAACACATAATATTATTTTGATTGTTTATATTATATTAAAGGGACCAGAGGTATAACCTGTTGTTGATCTGAGATAATACGGAGGCCTGAACCGATAATGATAAAACTTACACTAAATGGTTAAAAGTATTATATAGAGAAACAAAGACAATATATCCTGCTGGTATCTGTAGCAAAATGCAAGTTTGACTTGCAAATAAAGGCCTGGTTTAATTATATTGGTGCATAACACAAAATTATGGCGTTCAGATTTTATAGAATAGACTTAACTATACCAAGCTATAATTAGCATTATATAGACAAATAGCAGATATGATTATTTAGTGCTCTAAGTATTCAATAATAAATTCAGTTGTAGAACTCAAAGCATTCCTAAGGAAAATGGTTTTAACAGACAATAGAGAACACAAGCGAGACCGTGATAAAAAGCTAACTAATTGATATAATACCTTTCCAGGAATATCCATTAAGAGTGCTTATTGCCTTGGATCTGTCCTCATCGTTTTGGAAACATGCAAACAACCAATGACTGCCATTCTTTGGTCTTTTGATTTTGCTGGCATTGAGACCCAGTTTCTGATTCATTAGCTTCTTCAGTTCCTTAAATTATTATTTAGAATATTATTAAAAGATAAATAACATCTATGAGCAATGAAATAACGAAAATTATACAGAAAAAGAAATCTTACCACTATTCCATAGAATTTGGGGAGGCCTCTAATTTCGACTTTGAACTTTTCAGACGAAAACCCACCACGGTCCAGATATGCATATTCCTCTTTTATATTATCAGTTTCTAAGTTAACCTCATTATTGTCTTTTATTAGTTCAGTTTCTGACATTGTTTCAAAATCCAAAATAAATTTTTGTAATATATATTTACAAAATTGCACCAATCTTACATAGTATAGTAAGATGTTGAGGAGAGCACTTTGATATTTTTTAATATCAATAAATATTACTGAATAAAGTCACTAATATTATATCTAGAACAACACAAATATTATATAAATTATATGGACAGGCTGTCTGTAATTTACAAATTACCATATACTAAGTACATTTTGTTAATTACATAAGACAATGATAAAAGCGACCATTTTAAAAGTTTCTGTTTGTAGTCTTTGAAATGTCTACATCGATTTTAATGGCGCTTTTGGGTAACGTCTACACATATAATAGATATTTTTTATGAAAATACTTAAGTCTATAACATTTAATTTTGATCAAAAACTATACAGAATAAATTTTTGAAACTGATGCAATATTTACATAGTTAATATATTCTTAAAATGTTTATAAATTTATAATAAAGATTATAGACAGAAAACTTTAATCTAAAAACATTTAACACTAAATGGCATGGAACTTTATATGGAAGGATAAAAATATTTTTTTGTGAACCATAATGGAGAAATGGTTTCAATAAAATAATATCTTTGACACTCTTCGAAAGACTGATATTTAACATAGAGATGAAACCTCTCAGCATTCCATGGATTCACCGTGTGGGTGTCAGGTCTATTCGTTGCAGGGAGAGGAGCTTCGACAGCACCTGGGACTTGCAATTCAGGTGTAGGTTTAAGTGGCCCCTATCTACTGTGATAAACGCTCACCTCCACTATCCAAGCTCCTCTCTCTATCTAACCGATTCCATGAGAAATTTCACATGACTAAAATATAGGATAGTGAGTGATTACAAAACTATTTACATAAGATCAAGATATGTAAAGGAATGATAGACACAAATAATGTCAAAAAATAGAGATACACACTCACAAATGTTTTTCGAGAAAATTCTGATGACAAAAATGAGTTTGGTTTGTAAGACAGAAATATACTTTGTTCTATAAAAACTCTGAGTTTTACAGATAAAGTAGAAATAGTGTTTGGGAAGTTTTTCGTAATAGTAAACTCAAGCGTCTAACTCACAAGACAGCAGTACTCATTGGACGAGTAATCAAGATTTACCCCAAATGGGAGAGTGATGTTCCGACTGCTTGATTTATTTATGTAATGCTACACCATTACTGGCATGTTATTCATCGCATAAAAAAATTAAAACCTTCATATAAAAACTAAATAGTTTAACTTTAAATAGCATTTAGAATTCTGAATTTATATAAATTGTATCTACTATGTACAGGAGAATAAACTACTTCACTATACACATGTCATAAAGTAGAGGATATTCAAATCTGTGTACACTATGTGGCATTTGCTTACACTAATGTAATAAACAAACTATTGTTTTGTAAACTCTGTTTAGGTACAAAGAAACACCTGTTTAGACCGAATTATTTCAAACCTTTGGGGGGGTAGGCTAGGTGATACTGACATTGAATTATATTTATTCACCTAAGACTGAATCTTTAGGATCTCTGTGATAAGGAATGAGGTGTGGATTGCTTAAGTTTAGGAAATGTTTAAAAGGAATTATAGATATTTAACTCTTTAAAAAAAGCTCCTAATACACTATTTCATCACTATACAAACACCAATATTAATATTATAAGTAAATGTTATTCTTACCAGTAGCCACAGGTTAGTACTTAGTACTACTACGTGATTTTAAATTCTACTTTAGATTAAATTAAAAAACATTGCATCAAGACATTGAAATCAATAAAGCATGTGTCTTAAACACACTTAAATATACTGAAAAACCTCTTTATTTATATTTCCCACGTCTTATTTTAAGGTTAATAAACAGGCAACGAACTAATGTCATTATTCTGGCGTTACCGTGATACGTTCAGAAACTTGAATACTATACTGGAAACCTTAATATAAGAGTGTGTTAAAACTTGCCTTCTATCATTATTTTAAAAACACTATTATATGACGTAAGTAAAATAAAAGAACTTAAAGTATATTGCACACATAAATATATTACAATAATTTTTATTTTAGATATATTTTTATAATAGTCCTTATAGTCTCAGTATAAATAGAGTCATTACACAAGTAAATATTATAGCACAAAATACGATAACTTTAAGGTTTTTCTTTAAAAGTCGTTTTAGTCGTTTCGTTGAATTATTGCTTTTGCAATAATTCAGTTTATGCTAGGAAGCCGCGATCTCTGTACCAAATAGATTTTTCAGTGCATCACGGTCTTGTTCTGTTTTTTCATGGCGTAATTTTTTTAAATATTCCAATTCTTTATCGCATATGGCGGTCATAGCTGGATTTAATTTTTTTAATCTTCTAAAATCTTCTTCCGCAGCATCTGGATTCCAGGCCCCTGTGTGAGCTTTAGCTCGTCTGTACAAAGCCTTTTCATTGTCTAAAAAGAATTAATAATAAAAAAAAATGTATTTTTAAAATTATTTCCATTAAATAAACTAGAACAAATACCTTTATCATGTTGCAGGATAGTGTTGCAGTGTTCTATAACTGAATAATATTCTTCTTTGATCAATTTGCACTGTGCATAGTTGAGTAGGATAGGAATTTTGATTTTGTTTAGTGTTATCCATTCATTATCACATTTTCTTTCCCTAAAAATAAAAACTTCCATTCAGTTTTCAAAAATAAATAGTAACCATATATATATAAAACATTTTCCACACTATACTTTTCAGATTTAAGGTTTCAATAGTTGGAATTGCGAGGCCATTCTTCATTAAAAATTTGACCATATAATATTATTACCTTAACATCATTTGTTCTAGAATAGATAAAGCCTCGGTGTAAGCCTTCTCTGCTTCATCAAATAATTTCTGTCCATACAGCATATTACCCTTCTTTTTCAGCTCAGGGATCATATTAAATTTCTCTTCAGTACTCATCTGCCATAATTCCTTCTCATATTCACTTGAATTTTCAACTTTTAATAATTCTACATCAAGAGAAAATATGTATATAACTATTTATACAATTAACCTCAGTAATATGTTTAAATCAAGACAATAATCGTTAAATAGAGTCTAAAACTTTTTTATTAGGCACAATATTAAAATTGCAAGACAATCAAATGCTTCGTAGTTCTTAATTGACATTTTAAACAAAACATATATCTAGTTTTGTAGTTACCGATAACAAACTCCAAGTCACATGGTTGATTAATAAGACCATCCAAATCGGCATAGCCTATACCCTCTGTGTGCAATGTCATTGTACAACTGTGCTTTATTCTCTGCTCCTGACCCATTTCTCTGAGAGTTTTGGACACAAATGGGTAGCTATATACTAACTGTAATGAATAATGTTATTTTATTACTCTTGTTTCACAAAATATCATTACTATTTGTTATTTTTGTGACGACATTTAATAATTAATCATAAAATATAGTGGTAACAAAATTCTCCACCTCTTTTTTCACGTGAAAACTTGCGACTTCACCAATGGCCATCATCTTAATAATTGTTTCCCAGCATTCAAGTTTAAATTTGTGTCCAATAACTAGCACCATAGGTTCCTTTTTCCCCATTTTCCTACTGTCGTCTATTAATATCCTGTCCTTCCCCAACTTCCATGTTTGAAAGTGGAAATATACCTAAGGCAATGCAAGGTGATGTTTAGTTTCTATTTACAGTAGAATTTTGTCACAAAAAAATATTAGCAATTACTTACTTTGCTGCCGTCTTCGATGGGAACATATTTTTTTCCGACATGAATAATATTTTTCGTTATTGGAGTTCCAGTACTCATTTTCATTAAAAATATAATTTATAAATTTAAATCAAAATATGTATCGATATGTAGTAAATAGTGAAATACTTATAGCTTTGATTTCTTCCTTTGGACCTTAACTATTAAATCTGGTATCAAACAACTACTTGTATTCGTAATCTGATAATCTATATTCTAGAATGTCATGTTTATATTTATGTTTTATTTTCACATGACCATCGAGATTTAGTATTGACCTGAAAATGTCACTTAAGTTATAGACAATAAAAAGATATTATGCAATTAAAAAAATTACATTTAAATATCATATCAAGATATCAATACCGATATTATTTTAGGATAAATTTAAATAAACAATTTTCTAAAAGAAACAGATAGCATTTGACTTAAACTAAAGAATAAAAAACAATGATTTAGTGAATGGCAGCATTGTTTTCGGTGAATTGATTATCTGTGTTTTAACATTAGTGATTTCTATTCGTATTCGTAGGCTTTTTCTTTTCTCATTTAGATATTCATATATTATTAAATTATTTAATAAGTTAGTTAAGTTTAGACTTTTCTTTAGAATAAGTAATAATGGCAGATTTTTTGGATTCAGAAGCTGAGAGCGAGGTTGGTTAAAATAGTAACAATGCTTATGTGAACTTTATTGTTGAAAAGTCTCAATATAAGTTCCTTCTTTATCTTATTAATTCAATGGAGATTCATATAATAATTTTAGGTAGAATCTGAAGAGGATGAGAAACCAACTGAGCGTAAAAAGCCAAAGCGTAAAGCTGCCGTTCAAAGTGATGATGAAGACGAAGAGGAAGAGAGTTAGTGCTTTATTTACATCTTCGAAAACTACAATTTCTACTCAAGTAAAGACACTAAAATTAATTTAGTTTGAATTCTGTGGCCTTTTATAGGTTATATTGTTGATTTAAAAGAAATAAATAGGTATCTACAGTAAAATGGAGCACGAAATTTCAGGTTATTTTTAAGCAAACAATGTTATTCACAATGTGAATTATTGTAGATGATGAAGAAAGGCTACGCGAGGAGTTGAAGGATCTTATAGATGATGCACCCATAGAAGAATCTGGAAGTGATGGTGAGGATTCAGATGCCAGTGTTGGCCCAAAGAAAAGAAAAAAAAGTGATGATGAGCTTGATGATAGATTGGAAGACGAAGATTATGACCTCATCGAGGAAAATCTTGGTGTTAAAGTTGCTAGAGTAAGTTATTTGTATATAAAATGTTTTTAAAAGAAAACATTTAACATGTTTAAAGATGCTAATGGACATCACAAATAATATTAAACTAGTTATATTTATGTTATTTTGCAGAATAAATTTAAGAGATTGAGACGTTTGGAGGATGATGACAGTGACAATGAAGGGGCTGATGACCCTGATTTGGAGAGGGAGGTTATAGCTGAGAAACTCTTTGTTGGTGGCTCCGATGAGGTGAGCTATTGACAAGTTAGCGTTATTATACAAAGAGTAAAAAGAAGTCCAATGGTTAATTAGTAGTATATAAATATACATTTAACATTAAAATATACTTAAAGCATGAAAGTTGTATCAATTATATTGGTTGGTTATATAACTTTTAACTATTTTATATAGTTACAGTTATACGAAAAATAATATGAAAGTTTTACATTCAGTGTAAAAAGTATTCTTTTTTAAATTTCTATACATTGAGTTTGATAGCATTGATATTGATTGGGTCCAGCATTCTGCCGTCTGGGCGTGTCATGCAGTCAAATCACTCGATGCCATCCTCCCCTTCAATGACGTCCTAAGCTGACGTCCGGCTTCTTAGAGGCACCCTTGGGTAGGGCGAAATGCCTGGCAGGCCCTTCAGGACCGAATTAAACGGGTTGGCCCCATTGGGCCACCCACCCCTTCTGGTTACGTTGTAAAAGCCAATAAGGCTAACAGCAACAAGTCAAGTCGAAAAAAAACTCATACTCTATTGTTGAAATGTTACAGGAGGATGAAAATCGTTCAGAATCAGCTGCACCGAGGGAAATAGAATATGACGATGAGAATGAAGATATGGAGTCGGATGCTGATGACTTCATTGTTGACGACGACGGGAGACCCATAGCTGAAAGAAAGAAAAAACGCAAACCTATTTTTACTGATGCGTAAGTTATCATATTAACTAGAAATATATTTTTGTTGTTCCTATAAAAGCATAATAAACAAAAAAAATGGGTATTAATTGAACTTAATATTCTCTATTAAAATGCAAATTGTAAATTTTTTTTTTCCACTGTAGTATTTTCCTCGGTTTTTTTTAAAGATAAGTTTAGAAAAATAATGACTTTAAGATACTTAGCTATAACTTACAGTAAATAGTAATATGTTTAAGTATAAAAATTACATGTAATAAATGCTTATACAGGTCATTACAAGAGGGTCAGGATATATTTGGTGTAGATTTTGATTATGATGAGTTTGAGAAGTATGGTGAAGAAGACTATGAAGATGAAGACGATGAGGATTTGGATGAATATATTGAAGACGAGGAAGAAGAAGGTTGGTACACAGATTAAAAACATTACATGCAAATGTTAAACCTAAGACACATTATAGTCTATAAAATTTAGCTGTATTAACTAAATTATAAAGAACCATGCTTTTTAGTATCTTATATTCACATCCTTATATAAGGGAACTGTAACTAATAATCTTAGTTGGACTTTGAATCTTCTACTTTCAAATATATTTTGATAGCTAATTATTCGTCTTCATTCCGAAACACGTTCTGAAATTAAATTTTAAAGACTCATAGAAACGTTTAAAAATTTTGCGACATCACCTGTAAATACATAGACATAAATAAATACTTATCTTATTATCTATTCATTGTATTTTACAACTGAATATGTTGAAATATACCTTACGAAAGTTTATACGGAATGTATATTATATTTGCATGTTGACTGCAGGCGGAGAGAGAAGAAGGACTAAAAAGGGTAAAGCGAAACGTCCAAGTAAAAAGTCAATATTTGAAATATATGAGCCTAGTGAGCTGAAGCGGAGTCACTTCACCGATTTAGATAATGAGGTCATTCATATTATTTATACGTTTGTTATTACACGATACTGTGTTCAGATATATATATATATATGTATATTTATATTTAATATATTAATGTTTTTGTAGATAAGAAAAACTGATGTGCCGGAGCGTATGCAAATCCGTGAGGTGCCTATAACACCAGTTGAAGAAGGCAGCACGGAGTTGGAAGATGAAGCTGAATGGATTTATAAACAGGCGTTCCTTAAAGCGCCCGTGTCCAAAGCTGATTCACAGGAAGCGAGGGAACGAACTCGGCGGTGAGACATTAAAATACTTTAATGAGATCTAAGACTTGCGAGTATTCATTTAAAAGAAAGTAAAATTTTGGTATTGCTACGCGTATTTCAGTATTTTTAAAACTACATACTCCCGACGTTTCGGTTACTTTGCAGCAACCGTGATCAACGACGGACGAGACGAGTATGTAGTTTTTAAAAATAATAAAATACGCGTAATAATCTGAAAATATTACTTTCATTTAAATTTTTAAGATTTTGTCTCTACATAAAATGATGTAGGATCTATTTTATTTTTGAGCTACTTAATTGACTATGATTTGAATTTTAGAGGGATTCTAATTTTGATATATCTATATTAAACTAACTAGTATTGAAATTACTTATGTGTGTGCATTCATGCCATTCTCAAAGTACAGTAATTATAGGAATGAAAATGGCAGTTAGATTAGATTTGTATGAAATATTAATAAAAAATTTCAGTTAGGAATATTTTAACCTGTTCTTAGTGTGAAAACTATTAACAAAATGTGTATTGTATTTTATATAAAATGTCGTTTCAGTACCGGAGGTACAGTGATAAAGATTCGTCAGGCCTTAGATTTTATGAGAAACCAGACATTGGAAGTTCCTTTTATAGCGTTTTATCGTAAGGAGTATGTGCAGCCCGAATTAAGTATTAATGATCTGTGGAAGGTTTATAAGTATGATGCCAAGGTGAGTCATGTTATAAAAATTAAATTTATTTATTTAATTCATATAAATATATCATGTGAATATATAAAAAGCTTATTTGCAATTATAAATTCATTAATTGTTCAAACCTTTTCTAATTTTAAATCATATGTTCCAATTTTAAATAAATGCTTACTTTTCTGTGTCCAGTTTGTAATATCACATAAAATGTAAATTTTAGATGGTAATACTGAAATATTTAAATAATATCCGTCATGTTCTGAGTATTGCCCAATGAAGAAACTATTAATTGTTTTTTTTTTCTAGTGGTGTCAATTGAAACAGCGCAAGGAGAATTTATTGCGCCTTATAGAAAACATGAGGGAGTTTCAGCTTGATAAAGTTATGGCTGATCCAGACGCCCCCATACCCGACACCATGAGACTTATTAAGGATGAAGATATTGATAGGTGGGCTGTTCACAATTGTTGTTATTATGATTATGTCTGTTATTATTATTATATTTTCATCTCATTACTTTAGCTTTGTATTTTCAATTCAGTTTTATGTATTCAATACTAACAATTTTGCTCTTAGTGTTGGTTCATATTAGTTCTGCTAGATGCAGTAAACAAATTGATTTAAAAATTTTATTTCTATATAAATAGGGTAATATTTTTATTCTAAAATGATTGTGTTATTAGACTGAAGAACATACAGACGCCGGAGGAGTTGCGTGATGTCCACACACATTTCCTCCTGTACTATTCACACGACTTACCCGAGATGCAGAAGGTACAAAGAAGTAAGGAGAGGAAGAAGGAGCTAGAAGAGAAAAAGTATGAGAAGAATATTATTTACTATTCTTAACATATTGTACCTTGATGTATTGGTGGTTTTTCATTCGGTCATTAGAATATGGAACATAATTAATTTTATATAGAACCATGTATTAGTTTATTGAGAAAATTAATGTCACCTTAGGGGTGCTTTTCTTAACGTTTTGTACCTTAATCTGAGGAAAATATGGAATATCCATTTACGTATCATATATTTACGTTTATAGTCTCATGGAGCTGTGAAAAAATTAAACTTCATGGTTTTTAAACAATTCTATTCTGGTAACTAAAATTCAAAGAGTGTTTTCTGTTTATTGATGGCTATGGAATGTTGCAAATATTTTCGTATCTATTTCGAAGTATAGATAAATCTAAAAACTATGTATAATATATATTAAATTGAATCATAAAAATCTTGGATAAAATATGTTATAAATCTTCCACTTAAATTTAAAAAAAAACTTCTTGTATCATCATCATCGTTGCAAGAGTCTTTGCAGACTCGTCGTGGTCATCACGTATCAGTGATCCGTAAACATGATGACTTTCATGGGAAGATAGTTGCAGTGATTTCCCCTTGCCTTCTGCACCAGCACTTTTTTTTGGGGCTATTTAGACCCCAAGGCTTGCTGTAGCCTGTTCCAGCCAGTAGTGTCTAAATACTCTTAGAAAGTGCATATGACTCTGAAAAGATCACATTGGTACTTGCCAGGTTTCGACCCGCGCCTTCACGTATGAGAGGCGGGCCTTTTAACCTCCAAGCCACCACGACTTTTCTTCGACGACTTCTTCTTCTTGTATAATATTTTAAATACTTCCAATTCATGCGAAACTTCTGAATACGACTCTAATCTAAACTTATTTTCCTACTCATAAGGCAAATATACTGTAGTTTTTATCTTAAAAACCCTTATTCTCCAGGAAGTTAGCACGTGAAGAAGCAGAGAAGAACGGCGAGGATCCAGAAGAGGCGGCGGCTGCTGTGGTCGCCGCTGAACCTGATGATGAAGAGGCCACAGAGGTTAAATATGCTGTCCGCTCCGGACCATACGAACTCTGCAGGAAGGCTGGCATCGGTTAGTGGAATCTCACTATAACCCTACTAGTCTTATCAATGCGAAAGTTTGTGAGGATTTATGGATGCTAGGTGCTCATGCGCATTTTGATGAAACACACAAATTATCTTGCTCACCAGAATAATATATTTATGATAATTTATTTCGCTCTTAGGAGTGGTTCCTGCGGTATCCGGGCATAAAAATTGTATTTTGTACGAATTCACGTGACGCCGACTTCAGATGACCATGCATTTTGGCTAATTTCTTTGGCACTATATTTATATGAACCTAATATCATTTTTCACGTGGACGAAGCCACAGGCAAAACAATGTAGTTTTTAATAATTAACTTCATTTAATGTTGTTATAGTATCTAACTAGAGGTAACTGGTGTATTTTTATATTATAAAAACTTCCCATAGGAAGTTATTTTTTGGATGCAAAGCACTCCCGAGTATCTGCATGTATGTTAATAATTTCTGTATTCTTTATATGGTTTCAGAGCCTCTGGTGAAGAAATTCGGTCTCTCCCCGGAGCAGTTCGCTGAGAACGTCCGAGACAACTACCAGCGTCACGAGGTGGAACAACAACCTGTACCGCCGCTAGAGGCCGCCGCCGAATATGTATGTCGTTTCTATATATGGATATATATTTTTGGACATGGATTGACAATATTCTTGCCAGATTCATGTACATGATAAACACGAACCAGGAATTCTTGAAAGAAAAAACATGATATATAAGATGATTTTGTTTTTGCCATTAAGTTTGCCAACTAATAGTATACACATTGTTTTTATCTATGCACGATTGTCTTTGACAGACGAAGTGAATTCGTTATCTTACCACAATATAATATGTAAACTCACAAGTTTGAACACCTTAATTTTTATTAAATTCAAATTGCCTCTTAGCTCTTACATGATCAGAGACTTGATATCTTTTATTCTCACGACCACTGTAACTTGATCCGTTGTTGTACCTACAGGTGTCTCCGGGCGGGTCCTGCAGTGAGGTGGTCCGTCGCGCCGTGTATATGTGTGGTGTGCAGTTGGCTCGGGAACCTCTACTACGTGCGACGCTTAGGGATGCTTTGAGAGAGAGGGCCACCGTCACAACCAAACCTACCCCGCGCGGTCTGAAGGAAATCGATGAGGGACATCCCTGTTACAGGTGAGGTATTACATACTATAGCTGTGACGTCATCACACTCATCCCAACGACGATACTAATGGTCTTGGTTTCATTACAAAAAAATATATTTAGTGTGATTGGACTTGTAGTAAAGTGTGTGTGTGTGTGTGTAGAATTAACTACTAAAGATAAACGTACAAATTTCCTGATATTTCCTATTTAAGAGTATATAAACCCGTTGCCTATTTTATATATGTGGAAATTATAACCTTCAGCATGAAATATTTGAAAAAGAAACCCGTTCGTGACCTCACCGGGGACCAGTTCCTGAGGTTGACGATAGCGGCGGACGACAAGCTGCTAGAGTTGACGATCAGCGAACAGATCGAGGGAAACACGAGCCCCAGCTACCTAGAGGAACTGAAACAGTTGTATCAAAAAGTTAGTACATTGAAGCCATACATATACATACAACATACAATGAAAAAACAGATAATTTAAGAACGCCATTTATTTGGGCATTGACATTTAAATATAACGTCTTATAGGACGAGTTTGCGGCCACAGTTCAGGCGTGGAACGAGCTGCGGGCGCAGGCCGTGACACTGGCGCTCACTAAGATCGTTATACCAGAACTGAGACGAGAACTACACGCGGTGCTGTTGCAAGAAGCTAAGGATTATGTGCTCAAGTCAGTATATACAGGGTGTAGATTGAGTTTTGAGTATGTGCTCAAATTAATATAGAATCTTTGTAAATATTTTAGTATTGACTTAATATGTATGCTCAGGTCATTAAAAAATACTACAAATATATAAATGAGTATTGTGTATATGAAAACCTTAAGATATAACGTACATACGAGTATGTAGAGTGTTGATGTGAAAATTATCATATTACTGTAATAAAGATCAAAAATTATTGTGCATAATTTTATTTAAGATGTACAATATTGTATCAAAAGTATATTATAATTTCGTGTATTTCTTTTATTCTGTGGTTTCCTAATAGTGTTTTATTGTGCAGGTGTTGTCGACGTCGTCTGTATGATTGGCTCAAGGTGGCTCCTTATGAGTCCAGGGTGTCTGATGAGGACGACGAAGAATGGGACTCTTCAAATGGTAGGTTACATCGAGAGACATATTTCATTGTTCAATACGTATTATATAGACGCCTAATCCATAATTCATTATTTTGTTAAATTATTTTCTTTATTTATTTAGAAATTGTGGTTAATGTGGTGTGATTAATCATGTGTGTATCATCTTCAAGGAAAGTATATAAAGATTCAACAAAAAATTAATTGCCTGAAGATATATACATATATATAATTTCTTCTGAATCAATCTTTAAAAAAAATTTTAATAATCTTTATAACAAATCATAAATTACAGCCTGGTTTGTATAATATATTTTTCAATTATAAAACCATGCCAAATAACTAATATTTGAAAAAAGAAAAAAAAAGTAAAATATCAATATATAAAAATATCACTTTATAGTTTAAAAAAACGTTACAACACATTAATGCATTTGTATACATCTGTTTCGTTGTTACATGTAAGGTCTCCGTGTGATGTCTATCGCTTACGTGCCGGAGCGTACTCAGTGCGCGTTCGCCACGGTGGTCGCGGCGGCCGGGGAGGTGGTCGACCATCTGAGACTGCCGCATCTCCTGCTGAGGAGGAACGCCTGGGACGCCGCGGAGAGACGGAACAAGGAGGCCGACATGACGTCCCTCAGGCGGTACTTAATACATAGCCCATTGAAATAGCAGGAGTAGTGGTGGAAAATACTGTGGGATTATTTTACATACAGTGGTATATATCATTTCGTAAAATTGACAAAACCACTAGGTATAACTGAATTGATATATCCCTTCTGTGACTTATATGTATATATATATATTTCTATAGTACGTGTTAAAAATAAATATTATTTTTATCACCTGATAATTTCAGGTTTATCCAGCGTAAGAAGCCCCATGTGATCGTGATCGGCGGCGAGTCTCGTGAGGCGTTGTCGGTGAAGGCGGACGTCGCGGAGTGCGTGGCGCAGCTGGTGGATGATGAACAGTTCCCGAGGATACCAGTCGAGATAGCCGACAACACCATCAGCAAAATATACAGCAATAGTATAAGAGGACGGGTCAGTACCAACTGGTGTGGAAGAAGGGGGGAGAGTGGCTAAGCAGTGGTTATATTTTTCGCTCTCCCCAAAGCATTGTTTATATTTTGTTTATGACCTATTTTAATGTAGCCAATTAGTCATTGTACGAAATTAAAGCTTATTTTTGACATGGAATTTTTGAAAATTTTATTCTTAATAGTTTTTTTATTTTATTGTAGGCGACTATAAGTGCAGTTAATTTACTTCCGAAGATTTGAATACTAATTATATATTACATTAAGGTTTTAATGTGCTTTTGAACTTCGCAAATAAAATAAGTATGCTTGGTGAGAAACATAATAATACAATAGGTGAATAATATTTCTTTCAGAACGACTTCAGAGAATATCCGGAAACGTTGAGGCAAGCGATTTGTCAGGCGCGTCTCTTACAAGATCCCCTGATGGAGATATCGCAGCTCTGTGGCCCCGACGAAGAAATACTTTGTCTACGATACCATCCGCTACAAGACCAGTTGCCTAAAGAGGACCTGTTGGAAGGAATCGAGTTGGAGTTCGTTAACAGGATTAATGAAGTCGGCGTAGACGTTAATGAAGCGGTACTTACCGGGCGAGGGACTGAGTTGCTACAATTCGTTTGTGGTTTAGGGCCGAGGAAGGCGCAGGCTCTCATAAAGTTATTCAAACAAACTAACCAGAAGCTAGAGAACAGGACCCAATTGGTCACGGTCTGTCACATGGGGCCGAAGGTTTTCATCAATTGCTCCGGTTTTATAAGGATCGATACCAGCAGTCTCGGTGACAGTACGGAGGCGTATATAGAAGTATTGGACGGTTCCAGAGTTCATCCGGAAACGTATGAATGGGCGAGAAAAATGGCCGTAGACGCTCTGGAGTACGAGGACGAAGACGCGAACCCAGCCGGAGCCCTGGAGGAGATTCTGGAAGCGCCCGAAAGGTTGAAAGACTTGGATTTAGACGCGTTCGCAGAGGAATTAGAAAGGCAGGGTTTCGGTAATAAGAGCATAACGCTCTACGACATCAGAGCCGAATTGAACTCTAGATACAAAGATCTCAGAGTCGCATATCGATCGCCGACACCCGAGGAATTATTCGATATGTTGACCAAAGAGACCCCGGAAACTCTGTATGTTGGTAAAATGGTGCTGGCAACCGTCATAGGTATCTCGCATAGGAAACCTCAAAGGGAAATGTTAGATCAGGCGAATCCCGTCAGAAATGACGAAACCGGATTGTGGGAATGTCCCTTCTGCCACAAGAACGACTTTCCTGAACTCTCTGAGGTAATATATAAATTATTTTGTATATTTTTTACTATTTCGTTAATTATTTTTTATACAAAATTTTCTACCATAGATTGAAAATAATATACACCTCAGCCGTTTTCAGGCTGACCTCAATCAAATAAATATTTTTTTGTCTCACCAATAAGTACTAAAAAAATAAGTGTTGCAATCAAAGAAATACCTTAACACAGTAAATATTTACTAGGACTTGCTTAATTGCAGGTATGGAATCATTTCGACGCAGGCGCGTGTCCGGGTCAAGCGACGGGGGTTAGGGTCAGATTAGACAACGGCCTGTCGGGCTACATACATATAAAGAACCTCTCAGACAGACACGTCACTGACCCCACAGAGAGGGTCAGAATAGGCCAGACCATACATTGTAGGATATTAAAGATTGATGTTGAAAGATTTTCGGTAGATTGTTCCTCTAAATCGTCTGACTTGTTGGATAAGAATAATGAGTGGAGGTTAGTAATAGTTAATATTTTCCAATATTTAAGATGGTATGTCGTTACTGTAGTTCGTTTACTACCTAGCCCTTTGGAGGTACTAGCAATTTGACAACGAGCCTTAAAATTGTTATTTGAGAGAGACGAAATTCCTTCCTCTCCTTATTTTCTGTTGTGTTACTCGCCCCTTCAATATCAAAGTATTTACAACAACGTCATAGATATCCATTAGCAATGCATAGCACTTTCTATAAAAAACAGTCAACATTGGTTTTTTTTTAATAATTTTATTGTATTGATTTCAGACCACCAAAAGATCCTTACTACGATCAAGAATCTGAGGACAAAGATGTCCGAAAAGACACAGAGACTAAGCAGACTAAAGAGCGAATGCAGTATGTGAAACGAGTTATAGTACATCCAGCATTCCACAATATAAGTTTCGCTGAAGCCGAAAAGCTCATGGAGAACATGGCACAAGGGGAAGTCATAGTTAGGCCTAGCAGTAAGGTAATATATATATAATAGTCCATAGTTAATGCATGCGATGTATATGGCTTTTATAGTCCAGTATAGTCGTTATTTTTTTGCCAAGTTTTTTTTTTAATAGCGTTTATGGCATAAATTCCAAATCCTAAATATTGCAGGGATCTGATCACCTGACAGTCACCTGGAAGGTGGCAGACGGTATATGCCAGCACATTGACGTGCGGGAAGAGGGCAAAGAGAATGCCTTTTCTTTAGGTGTGTATTAGTTACCTTTTATCTTTGTTTTCATATACATCTATAGACAATAGATAGAAATTATTAATGTCATCATTTGGGTTCAGGTCGTAGTCTTTGGATACAGGGATCAGAGTTTGAAGACTTGGATGAAATTATCGCGAGATACGTTACACCTATGGCGGGTCATGCGAGAGACCTCATTGCTTACAAATACTACAAGAACCTTGGCGGCATGAGAGACAAGGCTGAAGAGATTCTCAAAGACGAGAAGTCGAAGAATCCCAATAAGATTCACTACGTCATATCCGCCGCTAAGAACCATCCCGGAAGATTCCTCCTATCATATCTTCCTAGGGCGAGGTGTACACACGAGTATATATCGGTGACGCCGGACGGATATAAATTTAGGCAGAGGATGTTCGACTCCCTCGGCGGTCTCCTCAAATGGTTTAAGGAGCACTTCCGGGAGCCTCCACCATCGGGCACTCCCGTGACCCGCACACCAGCCCTGAGAACGCCTCATGGGCTCGCCTCTGCTCTGTACCACACTCCCGCAGCACACACACCTGCCTTCCATACTCCCGCACATACTCCTGGGCCCGCATACATCAACACCCCTTATACGCCATCTGCACAGACACCCTACATGACGCCCTTCGCCACCACGCCCCGCCAGCCTGACTTCTTGACGCCAGCCATCCCTCGCCATAAACCTCAACCTTCCGTGTACACCGAGCCATCAGACTGGCAGAAGGCGGCGGAGGACTGGGTGCGGCACCGAGCCCGGGACGAGAGTACCTCGACTCCTCGACACGCAACGCGTACACCCCGCCACGACGCTCGCGCCACCCCCCGCCACGACTCTCGCGGCACCCCTCGCCACGACTCACGCGGCACACCGCGGCACGACGCCCGCTCGTCGGTCCACAGCACGCCACACAGCACGCCTCACGCCACGCCACACGGCCACACGTCCTCCGGCCGGTCGTCACGCTCGCACTCCGCACGTTCCACGCCGCACACGAACACGTCGCCGCGCTCTATGTCATTAGGGGACGCGACACCGCTCTACGACGAGAATTAGATAGCTATGGTTTTTACTTTTGTATGAGACTTGTAAGGTCCGCGACGACGGATCGCTCTGATGACGTCACCACACTCGAAATACCCCCACTCCCCTCCCCTCACACAGCTCACTCCGGTGAGAGCACGTCGTCGGTGTCCGCTGTGAGTGTGCTCTGGACGCTCAGCGAACGGAATGTAAGTTTCGAGTTATATAGATAGCCAAGGTAATTGTAATAGTTAAATAATGATCTTATATCGAAATCATAATCCATCATTGGTTTGCCGAAGATAGCAACGCGCGTTATTCAAATCGCATTTTATTGACCTGTCACGCAATCTTGTCCGTTATAATTAAGTGACTTATGACTATTTATTGATTTGATTCGATGATTTTAGGCAATAATTGTAATTGTATCTATATTTTTTTATTATACCGAGGTGATTGGTAAACATGACAAAGCAAACGAACTGTAATACCTTGTTACGTTAGGATGGACCGGGTCGTGCCCATCGAAACAATAGAAATGTCTACAGGTTAGTAACCTCTCAATCTTATGTAATCAGCCTTTACCTGATAAAAACTAATAAAATTATGACAAATTGAATTGCTGTTGTTTTAATTTATGTGTGACTCGTCACATTTTTCCCGACTTGGCTATTGCTGTCGCATTATTTGATTTGACTTAATCACTGGGTGGGTATACCAACTCTGAAATTCGGGTCTGAAGGGCCTGGGGAGTGAGAAGGTCCCAAAAGTACCTGCAAAAGGTCAGACCTAGGCTTAGGACGTGGTTACATACATTATATGGTCTTCACCCCACATACATTGTAAGTGCACTGTCAATGTAGATACAGAACCTACTATTTCTATATAACTAAAAAGGCACGTCGAGAGGACATGCTCTAGGTTAAGTTTGCTCGTCCAACAATTTCCTGCTTTTTTTCTTTATCATTCAATATCAAACCACTTTGCCAAGGTTCATACAAAAATAGTATGGGCTGACAACTTTAGATGTAACAAAAATGCTTGAAATGCCTTTAAGGGACTTGGGAAAAAGTTTCTGTGTCTGTTTTAAACATTTAAAACTAATTTTCAATGTATAATTCCCACGTCACCTATATATTTCAACTCCTAAATTCATAGTTTTAAATTTGAATCATTCCAGTTCAGTTTTATTCTTTTAAATGTTCTATAGAAAGAGTAAAAAAATATTAATATAAACTTTGTAAACTCCAAACGTATAAGATTCAATTAAGAAGTAAATTAATTTTAACATCCAGCGACATGAAGGGAGTCGTCGTAAGATTTGGCGTCTGATTTTAATCAAGAACGCGTTTAGCTCCAATCTACTACAAATGCTTCTGATCTGCTAATATAGAGAATACATTAAGCTTCTAAGTCAACGAAATCCAAATATAAGACAGTTTGCTACGATTATTTTACATATTTCTTAACCCTCAATGAAATAAAATTAGTGGATAGAATTTTGAACGCCAAGAAATAATAATAATTTGTTTAAATATTACAACACTTCTCTTCGTCTTAGCGTTTGTCCATATTATTATGGGGTTCGCTCTCCTAATTTTCTTCTTCCACTTCGCTCTATTATGGACATCCTCTTCCTTCTTCTCATGTCTTGTTTCACAACACTCAAACATTGTCGCTTTAGTCTTCCCCTGCGCCGTTTGCCCGATACAGTAACATTGAGTGCTGCGTTGCCCATGTAGTCAGGTGCTCTCCTTTTGACATGTCTATACCAGCGCAGCCGATTTTCTTGTAAGTTATCCGCAAAGCTATCGCTCACATACTCGTTACGGACCTTATCGAGCCTGGTCACTCCGCACATCTACCGCAGCATTTAATTTTGGTTACGTGAATTGAATCAACATGCCTTTTCGTAGGTTCTTATGTCTCACTTCCAAAGGTAAGGACTGGTATTATAATGGATCTGTAGATAAACCCTTTAAGCTTAACTGGTATCTTGTTGTCACATATGACACCAGTTACTTCCTGTCATTTGAGCAAAGCAGTGGAGATACGATATTGGAGGTTGCTTTCCAGATGACCGGATATGTCAATTACATTACCTAGGTATTTGTACTCATCGCATTTTTGCAATATTTGGTTATCGACTACTATTGGGTCAGTGCGAGAGGTATGAGCATTGAATACCATGTACTCGGTCTTAGCAACGTTCAGTGTCCGTTCTCCTGCCTACAATTGCTGTTTCCATGCGTAAAGAGCCATTTGCAGATCTACGAGGCTATTTATACATTTCGCTATATCATCCGCGTATATAAATGTCCAGGGAGCTTTTTGTTGTGCATCGTCAGTGAGCGTATCCAGTACCATACTAAACAAGTGTGGGCTCAAAACTGAACCCTGACGAACCCCTTCTGTGACAGGTATTGATTTTGTCATTCCCACTGTTGTTCTCACAAATGAGCGTGCATTCTTATACATGTCGGCGATATTTGAAACATATGTTTTAGGAACATTTCGACACCTGAGATTCCACCATATGGTGTTTCGAGGAACACGGTCGAATGCCATTTCTAAGTCAAGAAATCCAACGTAGAGGAGTTTTTCTTTTGCTCTCTCTATGCTCTTTGTTTAAATATTACAAAACATGCCTGTTTAATATAATATATCTGTATCTACCTACTGTCAGACTTAGTGACTGCTGTCAATGCTCAGGAAAAATTTGTATCTCCGTATTATTGTTTGGCACTTTTATCTAATAAATTATTTTAAATTTTACTGGAACTATACAGTCACCATAATCTGTTTACTAGACCTTCGGCTTGCATGTCCATTTTTTAGTCTGAGGAAGGAAAATATATTTTAATTTTGCTGATCTAAGGTCGTTCGATCTTAATTTATTTTTACAAGTCTTAAATGTGTCTTAAATGTTTGCCTTTGTATTATCCTCTTAAACGTGATAGCCTCGTTTAGACCGATTAAATGTAACTATAAAAAATGTTATTCGTAATCAGTTTTTTTTAAAATTCCTTTCAATCGTTTTTTCAACTGTCAAATCGGGTACAGCTTTTCAAGGACTTTAATTCGCACATTATTAATAATCTATCTGTGAATTAAATATCACTAAGGGCATTATTTAATTATATGTCTTCGAAGTATTATCAGTCATGGGACAGATTGGTAATAAAATACCTTTATAATAATATTTATGAACAATAATCTATATTAAGTTAGCTTAAAACTGTTAGTAAGTAGGTACTTAAGTAAAAAATCAAATTGCACAAAAATTTTAGCGAGAGTGAAAATTTGTCATATAGCACGAAAAATTGCTTAGTTAATTTGAGTTTAGTTTCAAAAATCCAAATATCTAAATAATCACTTTGTTGTTTGCCTGTTCGTCTGTCAAAAACCCTATCTCAGAAAACTTTGAGATATGCCTATTCTGATCTAATAACCCTAGGAGCGGTGTAAATATTAGTATTCAGTATGAATAAACTTCCGGAGTCAGGAAAACCTAAAGCTATTTTAGCTTATTACGTATAATTGTCATATGGAAATCAAAACCCATAGGATTTCCTTTCGACCGCGAATCACGAAATTATTTAGAAACAAAACGTTATTTCATTCTGGCGTCTTCTCTTAATTGATATTTGATAGGCCAAACTAAAACCATAGTTATATATAAATAAGAAATTGTAGTTATAGGGGAACAAAATGTGTGAAAAAGTATGTACCGTACATGTGTCTACAATATCACATACCACCTAACAACAAAATAACAAGTAAAGTGAATAATGATGTGACAGTTGAATGTGATCTTAAATTATTGTGATGAAAGGACTGACGTATTGTCTATCGTTGGTGAACAATAATAAACATATTGCACATATATGTGTTATAATAAGAAAAAAAGAGGTTTTACTTTGTGCTCGATGTACATATGTATATATACATTATACATGTATCAAATATAAAGAATCATACATCTATTTCAGTTCTCATATCGTCTTAAAACATTCAACAAGTTTATAATTTGTAAATATATTCACAGAATTTAACACCAACAAATCATGAAGGTGTGTCTTTTATTTATATATCCATTGTTACGCACATCTCGGACAAGGACAGTAAGTTTTTTTTTATATAATATTCTTATAAACTTTTTTAAAAATTACTTCACTTACCTACGAGGAAATTTAATGTAGCTATATATGAATATATGTTCTGCAAAACTCTAAGCGAGAAGAAATAGCCAAAGCCTGAATGCGAATTTTTTTCTAGGCTTTACAAATTTGTGAGATGGTGTGCACTGAAATGATTATTTTTTCAAACATTTATCTAATGTTATCTGTAAACAATTGCATCGTTTTCCATATCTATTTATTGCTGAAGGAGTCACGGCACCACACAAAGCATTTTCGTTCATTGGTTCTTCAAAATTAGATAAGGCAATCAATGCATTGATTATCGTAAATCAATACTGACACATTATAGATTTATTATTGTTAAGGCTGATGTTATATATTTGTTTATTAATTTTTTTGTAGGTACAAGTTAATGGCGTAAATCTGTGAGAGGTTTTACCTTTTTTTTTATTAAAATCATCAAAAAGTATTATCAAACCTCGCCCACTTCGTTCAATCTGCAACAACAATCTTAGTAATAGGTTACTATTACTGTTCAAAGGAAATTACAATGTAATATCATTGTATGTCAAGTTTCATACCTTCTCAGTTCAGTCTGAAGATGATATTAAAGAGACGCGCACGCGCACGATAGTTCGTCCTCACCCGCACTAGTTTGTTATTTTTGAAGTAGAATGTTATGGAATTGATCCAGATGTAAATAATCTTGGTAAATATAATATTTTTATATATATTCTAATAGATTTTAACTATTTGTAAATTTTTTTATTTAATAAAATTAAGGTATCTATGTAAAATATAAGTTGACGATCTTAATTAGTTAAGTCGTTATAGAACATATAATTATATCATTAACCAATTTAAAATTATACGTAATGAGTCATTAAAACATTGATGCTTTTGCATATATTTTAAAAGCAGGTTATTTTTTTTGGAATTGTTTTAAAAAATATTCTGCAGGCGGCCGTTATGTTGTAATTAAAATTAGTTTTTTATTATTTCTTTTTATGTTTCTCGATGAAAGACGGCGTATTTCATTATTTCTGATAAGAAAGAGAAATAAAAATTCAAGCTAACGGAGAAACATTTTAAATTTTATTTACTATTAATGTGTACAATAAAAGTGAGTCCCGGCTATTTGAGGCATAATTTAATATATTTATTTTACTAAATCCTTAATTACGTTTCACAATATTTTGTTATGATATGTTTAAGAGCTAACGTTGAATTTAATTTTGTTAGACTAAGTATCTTACTTGAGATTCGTGAAAAAACCCAAAAACAACCTTCCATTAAAACCAGTTTTCATGTTTTTGCGGAGCCAAGAGGTTGGTAGGTTTTGAATCAATATTTTTAATCATTCCACAAGTTCATGTTATGTAAATAACGGATGCTTAGTAGGTATAGCCTCCGTATAACGTAACCTGTTTCCAGCTAAATATAAACATATAAGAAATAAACAACACTAAAATTTTATGGAAATGAAGTTAGGAATATGCAGATTATATAGATAACCAATTATTTTAGTCATGTACACAACTAAGTAGTTATACTGACAAGGCAAAAATTACAAAATATTGTAAAATAGTCTTGAAATAAAATCTGATTTATTTAAAAAATGTACAGAGTAAAAATTAAAAATCAGGAGTATTTTTAACGTTCGCATTTCAAAGACATTAGTCTAATTAAAATAATAACACAAAATAAAATGAAATGGTATGCAAATAATGAAGATTAAATATAAGTAAAAGCTTTTTCTCCTTCCTTCACAATAAATCCATTAGGTTTATTAAGAGATTAAAAGCGCAAGTATTGCTTCAATGATAATAAAGAATCCGATAAGATAATAGCAATGAATATACGTTGGTCTATTTGTGACTTGATCTTGAAATATCAGATTGCTTAGGCCTAGTTGGCTTCCTCACGCTACCTGGTAATGGAGTTTTAACGATGTTTCATATATTATTATAGTATTAATATAGATGCTAATATCGGTAACCGGAAAGGCTTGTATGTAGAGGGCCGATCCGAATTTACAATAAGCACATTTATTGCAGGCTTATTAATTAATCATACCAGTGTGTATGCACTATAAATTAATACGCCAAAATTGATTAACTGCATAAACACTTTATTTTTGATTGTACATACGGAAGCATAGACAATCTTTTGGTGCTGCCATCTAGTTAAACTTAACCCCACATATAAAAGTATGTTTTTTTTATTACTTTTCTTGGTCCTTGCGCATTATAAGGGATGAGGTAATATAACGGTGTCAATTAAAAAATAATGTCTTTGTAAATTGATTCATAATTCAAGAAGCTACGATGCAAGTGTATTTAGAGTCGGTCGTAATGATATATTTATCATTTAATGTATTTTTTAATATATTTGTCATTTAATGTAATAATTGTATAAATAAAAGGAAATTATATTTTATTTTTATTTATTCAGCATAATTTAAGCGTTGCTATGTTCAAAAAGTGATGGTATCTTATAACCTCGAAATACAATAATTATATATAAGTATAGTTGACAGGTAATTAGTTGAGACGAACGCCTTAACAAAAGATGATTTAAAAAAAATATAAGACAGCTGTATATTATTTAAGGATGTATTTATGTGAGATTGAATTGTAAATTTCTTGATATAATGTTTTTTTTTTCATGACAAATATTCTGTACCTATTTACAACTTCAAAAATTGGCTTATAGTCTTATTTTTTTCTATTAAATTTTCGATTTCGATGTAACTGTGGAATTATAATTAAATCAAAATTTTTGTTTGTCTATGATCGCTCAGGGTCTTTTTACAGCTGTCAGTTAAATAGACATAAAAATGTTATTTTTTTTTATACTGGACTCTAGACGTTTGCGAATTAAGATATTTTTGCCTTTTGAGAAAATATGTGAATGTTATAAGTTTGTATCTGATTCTTACCCCTTTTATTTCAAAACGATTTAGAAAGGAAATGATTTGGTTTTTTCTTCGAAGATTATATATTCTTTATAGCAAATCAAATAACAGAGTTAAGTAATTAATGATGTTTTAATTTGTCATTTATAATCTTTTATTCGAAGAGGTTTTTTCTCTTAGAAAACAAAAATTATATGTACACGTATAGTAACCTCTGTATTATATTCGTAACTAAATATCCCATATGTGGCTATTTCAGTTGTGGTTTAAGACGAGATTTTTATTTTAATGAAAATTGGTATTTGCTTAATGGAAATATTCACCTCCTTTATGTAAATATTCAGATTTTAGTTCCGTAAATGATATTATTTTACGAAATTCGATTTCAGATCACCCAGTTTCAGTTGTTGAGGATAAAATAGTTTATTTGTTATACTAATTTGAATATAATTTAACTAGATACATACATGATACAGTATTTATCTCAAACAAACATTTTTCATATATAAAACCTGCAACAGTAATGTAAAAATACGTAATAATATTTATAAATCTAATAGAAGCAATGTATTCTTTGACAAAACTAATTTAACCTCAGATGTTCTGTAGGTAAATAGTTTACAAGTGTTGAATCCCTGACAGAGGTCGTGCAGCGTGTATGCGAATGTTATCCGTATTAAGACAGATTAAACAAATCCTATTGTCCGGATAATATGATCATATTTGCCAGCATAAAGATATCTAGAACACTGTTGACTTACACAGCATCCGTTGCATTACGTCTTAATAATTATTTTATTGCTGTAATCTTAACGAAAAACGTGTAAGAATTTTACTGTTAACTATACGTCTTTGTTTTTCTATATAACATAAGAATGCTTATCTAAACGATCTTTAGTGATTTTACTTAGAGCGCTCGCTCAAACTAATATATCGGGAATTTAGAATACTTCCTTAAGAATGAAAAAAGAAATTAAATAAAATGTGCAAAACGTGTAAAAGCTCATAATTTTAGCCATATTGTTTTTTTTATTGTAACTGAAATCTTCTTGATTAGAACGGCTAGCAGACGGTTACGCTGTAGTGACGTCACAGGTTATTTAAAATAACGTTTTAAGTCTTTAATCTAGAGGAATGCAAGATTTAAGAGTAATTAAATGTTTTTTATTGGTAATAATTCGTGTAACCTTCAGGGAATGTCTCGACGGCTTAGAATCTTATTCATCATATTAAAATGTCAATTTTGTGTCATTTATAAATTCATTCATCCATTAACATTAAATGTGTTTTTTGTTATACAACTTTTTGTCAACACACCGATCTATTAATTAATGCGGACGTTCTATAATATTCTATAATAAAGGTCAATTTTTTAATAAGGTTCTATGAATAATTTAAAAAATATATATGTATCTATTGTTGTTTTTTTTTTTCACGTTCCGAAAATATTCGATTATAAATTTAAATCAATAACTGTTTTTTTTTTAATGTAACATTCTTACTTATTAAGGTCGACTAAGAACTTAATTTTTTTTATCAAATGTAACTGATCAATGATTTCGACTTAATAATATAATGAAATAAATTTATTTTGTATAGTCGTTATATGTTATTCTTAGTTGTTATGTTAATAATATTTTGAGAGTGATTGTGGATCATAAATAAAGTCTCCAATATAAAGCGTCTAATTTTAATGCAATAATTGATTAAATGACGCCATTCTTTGCAACATGTCTCACATTAATTTATTTATCTTCTTAAATAAATTATGTACACCTCTACATAGTAGACGGGATATAAACATTAGAACAGTATTAAAATTTTAAATGCTTGTGATAATTTTAAGGATTTCCACCTAGCAAAAATTTTTGCTATAGTAAGTTGGCTATCCTAAGGATTTTCATTTTGAATAATTTTTTGTACGGAATTAAATATGTGTACCTAAGAAAATTCAAATTATTAACTATACTTTTTGCGCTGTACTATATATATATAATAACATACAAATATTATACGCTTAGCCATGACAATAACAACTAAATCAACAAATGAAGAATAAGACCAACAATATTACAAAAAACAATATAAACAAACTGAAGCCAATGAAATATCCATTAATAACATCACGTGTAAGCTTTTTTTATACAAAGTATATTTTGTATCGGTCTATCTTAAATTTCTTGTGTTTACTCTTAAATATATAATATATTACCTTCAAGGAACCGTCCTTAACATTCAGCGTTTAAAAATCATTCGACTTTGATGCAATTTTCCTTATCGTTAGGAAGTAGGTAGATAACGTCGAGGATACTTGAAACAATCTAACTATAGCCACCAATTCATTACTGTAACTTAGAATACATTTCACAAAGCGAAAATCATTCTTTTCTAAATTAAATATGCTTTAATAAATTTCTAAGTGGCCTGTTATTATTTAAAGAGTTGATTTAGGAATTTGAAACATTTGGATAGGTTTAATAATGAAGTAAAAGTTAATACTTTTTTTTATATTAAAATAGAATTACGTTATTTTCTTTGATTAAAATTATTACTTTTTTATTTCTTTTCAAATTGTATATATCGGCGCTGTCAGCATTAATGACGGATGCAACATGAAAATAACTTGAGGCTGTCATCGGTTATTATAAAAACTTATTGGTATTCATAATTATTGTTGAAAGTAAAACGAAATCAAAGACTGTTTAAAAGGAGAATAGAACTATGTTTAAATTCTGGTATAAATACGACGTCTGGACGCACGACAGCGGACTGCAGAGTTCAGCGAGTGCGGACCATTGAAGAATGTGACTATGAAGAATCTTCGAGAAATACAAGGACATTTAGAAGAATTGAAATTTTATTTTAAAATATCTGGAACGTATTGAAACAAGTGACATTAGTGAAGTTAGCGAGGCTGGCGTCTCTCTCTCTTTAAACAACGAATTTGTATTAAATCCGATATAAATATATTCGTAAATACACAACAAATATACATATGTTTAATAATTATATGATAAAATCTTGTGTTATGCATATATTATATAATTTAATAAGTAATATTATACACATTTCATATATATACATAATCACTTTATATACATATATGGAAGGCGAATGCACAATTGCATTTATCCTTCTATTGGTGTTCAGCTGTGAAAATCAAAGGGTAAGTGCTTGTGAAAGGCTATTGAATTTCTGAATATTTGAAGTGTACATGTACATGCATATATATAACATTCTATATGTTTGTTCGTTTGCTCAATCACTTTCATGACATATTATTTTATTGTATGAAATTGTGTATTTAAAAAGTATTTGAAAGTCTAGTTAAAATGCGTCAGTATCTTTTAAAGATAAGTATTGAAATAAACATACAAAAATTAAAAAAATAATGTACGGTATGTTCTCAACATATGAGATTTAAGAGAAATAGTTATTTATATTGTTAAGTTATAACGACCTGTGAACAGAGATCGAGTGATATTCAAATTGAAATTTTTCGAAGAGCCAAGGACAGTTTTTTGTTATTATAATTAAGACACTTGAAAAACAAATAACACTTATGGAGGTTGTTTCTAAGTTAAACGACATTTCATGTTTACTTTAAATAATTAAATTTAACTCATTCATTCTAAATGTCGTACTAGACTAGCTTTTCCTTCGACTTAGTTCTCCTGGTATTTGCAATTTTTTTCACGAAGAAACGTCTAATAGCCATTTAATAAAAAGATATGGTTACCAGTAGGTAAGATATCTCTGATCTGCGTCGTGTGATTCAGTACTTTTATGTTTTCACATCAGTTCCTTATCAGTAACTTAAATCAAATAAAACATATACAGTTAACGCTATTAGTAACCTAAATCTACGAAGATTTCTTAATGAGGAACTCACAGAATTGCGTTATAAATTTTGTCCTATCCGTTACCCTGATGTAGAAACTAGTCTTACGTATAGTTAAATCAGTGAGTTTGCAAGACTCTCACAAGCACCATACGTGTAACCATTACTACAAACAAGTTCTTATAATAGCAGGATAGAAACGTCTCTCTGTTTGTCGTATGTAATTGACGAGTCGTTAAAACGAACAGTTTTAACGTTATTCGTCATTAAATTATTCGGTAAATTCGTTTCGTTTCACATTGGACTTGCCGTTGTTGAAATATAAGTAGACAATGTGTTTGTGTATTTTGTGAAGATATTTAATTTTATGTGCATATATAAGCGGTCGAGCGCCACTCAGACGAACGTGACGAAGTTATGGTTGTTACAATTAATTTGAGGCTACTTTGTTGCGAGTGACTCCGTCAATATTTTAACGATCGAAAATGTTGATTTGTATACAATATTGTTAGCGACAAACCTTGCACGTGATTTCGTACACGTGATTGTTGGAGTTATAAACATTCTGATTGTTTAAATCACGATGATTTCTGTGAATGAAAATATAGATATAAAATAAACAATCGATAGTTTGTGAGATGGCACTGGACAAACATAGTGACAAAAAAAATCTAACAATCATTGTTTTTGTTTACATTTCGTTGATAGAGTCCCTTAATTATAGCTTATATAAAATCTTTCGTATATCTAAAACTTCTAAAATTCTACAACGGCTGGACCGATTTGGCTAATTGTGATTCTGAAATATCCATGAAAGGTGAGAAAATATGAAAGTTCTCGAAATTTAATAAAAAAAATTACATTTTTCCTTTGATGTGTCTCTCGTCGTTTAAAAATTATATAGAAAGAATATTTTAAAATCAATAACTAATTAGAATTTCTATATCTTTCCAGCTATGTGTTTATTATGAGGTCTAAGACTTTCGCGAGTATTCATTTAAATGAAACTAATATTATTCGGATTACTAGGCGTATTTTATTTTCTATTTTTTTTAAACTACATACTTCCGACGTTTCGGTTACTTTTCAGCAACCGTGATTCACATCTTGCCTGCCCGTGAACACGGTTGCTGAAAAGTAAATAACAAAAATTTAAATATTTCATTTATCTTTTTGTAATTACTCCTTGTCGACAAATAAAAAAGAAAACGTAAAATTTTATTAAGTAATTAAAATCGAAAACAAAGTACATTTTCTGAAATATTTTACAATATAAAAGCAAGTGATTTACAATGTCAGTAGACTGTCACATACCTATATAAGATTTCGCTAGTAGAAAAAAAATATCAACATCTTAAAAGTAATAAATATTACATATTTTATTTACACATTTTAATTTTCAAGCGTATGTGTGATAGAGGCACGTCCGTATATAAAAACACGTAGACATGATATTATAATATGTGATTGTTTCAGATTCAAAACAAGGAACCTTTGCAATTATCATTCACTGATCTAAAAAGTTACAGATAAGACAGGTGAAGCGCTTCAAAACGTTTGTTGGAACTGGTAATAACTTATTAGTTTTGTAATTAATGATGTCATTAGGACCTATTCTAACTGCTACATTTAGTTATTGACACTTAAAGTCAATAGATATATTGTGATTCAGGGATGTACTTATGTTCCAGTACCATTGTGGCATCAGTGACTGCATAATTGAGTGATAAAGTTGTGAAAAATTAAAAGACTGAGTACCGAATTCGGGTGAAAAAATTCTTCTGTAATTAGTTGCAATGAAGGATCCGCAAGTTGAATACAAACCGAGGGAAACATGGAGAATAATGAAGAATGCTGTGATTATCAGCGTAGCTTTCATGGTGCACTTCACAGCCTATAGTGTGAGTTGATCATTACATACATACATCATATGCGAAACGGTTTATAAAAATTAATTATTTCTATAGTGAAACAGAGTTAATAATTTGTAAATTAGATGTTATGTTACCTTTTGGTATCAATAAGATATATAAAAATATACAAGTTTTTGTATAAACATATTATGTTATTCCTCGAAAAAATATTTTTCACTATAGTATTGTTTCAATTAACACGTACTTAAATTATAGCATTAATTCTCGGTGTGGTTATATATAGTACCTACAACAGAGAACGTATTTCTACCTAATTATTTTTTAGGGTGCAGCAAATCTTCAAAGCTCGATCAATGCGGAGTCCGGTCTTGGGACAGTTTCCTTGGCGGCGGTGTACGCTGGTCTTATATTTTCCAATATATTCCTCCCCGTTGTTATTATCAAGTAAGTTCTTATATATAAGCAAACTATAACTTATAAAGTAAGTAGGATTAATGTACATGTACTTTGAATGTTATTTATTTTATTTTTTTTGATGAGAACACTTCCAATTCCTCAGTTGTATTCCCCAGTCTTCATTTATATTCTTAGGTATTTTTTTTGTATCAATTAATTTTGTTTTTAACCATTTCCGATTTCGATTATCTAAAGAAAGAAGGAAGGAATAAGAAATTAATGATTGAAAAACCCTTAATTACTTCCCGGCCAAACTCTTTAACTCTGTTTTTTCACGTTGTTCGTAATTTCAAACATTTCTAGAATTTCATCTGAGGTGCAAAACAATAGATATTTAGAAGTTCGTTTGTAATTTTCTAAGGTTAATGTGTATTGACAATATCTAAACCTATTTATTTTATTGACTCCGTTTAAGCAAAAAAGATTTTTTATCTTTCTTGTTTAAAATTTAATATAAATTTTTCCTTTTAAGATGGCTGGGCACAAAATGGGCGATATCTTTATCTTTTATAACTTATATGCCGTACATAGCTGCACAGTTGTATCCAACGTTCTATACCCTCATACCGGCCGCTTTGATCGTTGGTTTGGGAGGTGGGCCTCTATGGTGCGCTAAGTGCACTTACTTGTCAGTGGTAAGTTATATCAAATTATAAGTGATGACTCTCTAACTCGTTGAATAGGACTTTAAATTGTGGGAATATCCTATATATATCTTCATTAAAACGCGTTTCAGAGATAGTTGTCGTTGCAAAAATGTAAAATATCTGTTAATATGAACTTGGTGAAGCATGTTGCAAAGAAATATTCTTCGCTATTCCGTGACCGACTTACAAATGGTCATTTATGGGAATATCCCTAAGTTATATTTAATGTATTCCTTTTCACAAGGACTAATGACTGCATGTTTCGTTATGCAAAAACTATTTTTTAAATAAATAATATACCAAAATATACGCAAAAGTTTTGAATCTTCAGCTCCGGAAAGAACTTAAGATGTCGTTAACAATTGTATCTTCTTGTTTTAATGAAAATTAAAAGTATTTGTTGCATGCATATGTAATATTAATGTACAGCAACTATAATAATATGTTATTCTTCTATATTACAGATATCAGAGGCACATAGCACGATATCCGACATTTCGCCGGAGGTGTTATTAGTCCGATTTCTTGGCTTGTTTTTCATGATCTTCCAGTTTAATCAAGTTTGGGGGAATCTTATTTCATCTTTAGGTAATATTAAACATTAATCGTCCACATGCATGCATTGCTTCATATTACGTGTATAAGAGTTTTATGTAAATCATTATAAAGCATTCCTTAAACATTCCCTGACTATTGTACGACACAGTGATATCATCGGGTGACAATGTGGCAGCTGTGACAACAGTCAACGATTCTTTCATACCTCAGTTGTGTGGAGGCAACTTCCTACCCACCAAAGACGCGGGACAGGCTCTTCAACAACAGCCTCCAGAGAAGATACAGATGATAGCTGGTAAATAAGAGTTTGTGTACCAAAACATAAAGAAAGTGCGGTAATTTGCTTCTTATTTAATGACTACAAATTATTATTTCTTTATTAAGATAATTTTTATGTTTGGGCTAATAATTAACTGGAACTATAATATACTTAATTTAATATTCATTCTATTTATCACTCAAGAATCTTAAATAATTTATAACAGTTGTTCTGACTACACTACTTCTATATTATTGTGATATTTATGACTTTCGCGAATTTTAATCATTTAAATTCTGTATTATTTGACTGAAGTTAATTTCTTAATAGTTTTTAATTTTATTAGTAACGAGATGCCGTTCTTATTGTGAATAAGAAATTAAAGTAGTGTACATTTTATAAGAAGTGTTTAATATTAATAACTCTTATATGTTTCCAGGCATTTATTTGGGGTGTATGGCCGCTGCCGCACTCATTGTCGCCGTCGGCGTGGACTCAATGAAAAGGTTGGATTTTTCAGACATTCAACAAGTCTAACACGTTTAATTCGAAAATCAAGATATGCAACAATAAATGATATTTCAAAATGGCTTATTTGATGAAATGTTAGGAAATTTATTTTTTTTTGAATAATTTTTATAATTATTCGGGCAGCAATTGTCTTTCGACCACGTGTAAGATACATTTCACCCGTCATCATCAGGTATAAAACAAGTCGCAGCCAGACCGGTTCCAGTCTCTCGGGGATGGCGCTCCTCGCTGTCACGGTCAAGTTACTGGTGGAGCCTAACCAGCTCATGCTGGTCATTATTAACATCTTCGTGGGCATGCAGCAGGCTTTCTTCGGGGCTGATTTCACTGCGGTTCGTTCTTTCTAAATGCTAGTTTATTATTTCGTCTGTGTTTTAGGCTTTTGCGTGAGGTGTAATTGTTAAAATTACTCTATGGAAATAAAAAGATGATTTAAGTATGTGTTTCTGATTATTATATAAGTGAAATATATAAATTATTTATAGGCGTTCGTGTCATGTGCCGTTGGCACTGGAACTGTGGGTTTTGTGATGGTGGCCTATGGGTTAGCTGACGCTATAGGATGTGTCGTGACTGGATATTTAGCGAAGGTGAGGGGAAGAAATGCTTAACATATTTATATTGTTATAGTATTTATGTCAAGATAGTACCCACAAATATTGAACTCAACTTTCAAATTTAATAGTGCCTTTGATTTTACTAAACAAAAAAATTTAAGATATTTTAAATTAGATTTTATACTTATAGTATTAATTGGAAAAATGTCTATATGGCAATAAACTTATAGATATATGTTACAAATATGCAGCGTAGTTAGCATTGTTTTTCATAAATTTCAGTTAACTGGTCGAATGCCTCTGATCGGTCTGGCGACGGTCCTGCACAGCCTCCTATTGATGTCGCTGCTGGCATGGAGTCCTCAACAGCACCAAGCATACATCATGTACATCATCGCTGTTTTGTGGGGATTTTGTGATTCTATATGGCTAGTGCAGATCAATGGTAATTGAAGATCTATAAGAAATTATTAAATAAAACTCAGTTCAAAGATATCCTGCTAAATGAAAAATTTGTGAGGATGTATGGATGAAATATATATGTATTGTTAAAATTACTAAAGGATTTTGATAGAATTTTCTATTTATTTAGCTTATACATCAGAATAAATATGTTTGGATTTGTGAATTGAAACTCGTATTTGGATTTTGAAAGTTAGTAACCGTGTGTATTTTATTTTGCTTTACATTATTAATTTCACTATAAACCCAATTCGAAAGTTCTCGCGGACAAAGACGTGGGCATAAACTAGTGTTATAATACTGAACGAGAAAAAAACTTTTTTTTGCGAAAAGTTTCTTGAATCCTATTTAGAAACAATAAATCAATAACTCCATATATTATAATTTCTGTTTTTGTCGCCAGCCTACTACGGAATCCTCTTCAAAGGTAGAGAAGAAGCCGCGTTTTCTAACTTCAGACTTTGGGAGTCAGTGGGCTACATCATAGCATACATCATATCACCGTTCTTGAAAACCAGTATTAAGACTTACATATTGATAGTAGCTATGATCGTAGGAGTAATCTTCTACTTCATAGTGGAATATAGAGACAGAAAGGCAAAAAGAGTGATAGAAATAGAAGAAAAGAAAACAAGGAAGGCGAAAAGTTTGGCCGGTCAAGAAAATACAGCTTATGTTCAAGGAGAATAAAGAATAAGATCTTGCCTAGGTTTGAAACGAATTAGTTATTAACATATATTGTAATAAAATATAAGAAATGCTGTTGAAGAAAAAGTATCGTAGAAAGAATGACTCGGATTTGGCTATAAGAAAAACCCAGGTAGTGCAGTTAGAAATACGCTTCACTGGCCATTTCTATGGCCTGTGTTTGTAGACATTATAGGAGAAGACCACACGTCGTTCGGAATTAAGTTTCCGGAGTTGTTGTCAAATTCAAATAGATTTTGCAAAAAAATTAGGTTGACTTTTCACTTTGTTTAACAACATCTTCTCAAATCCAGTATTAACTGTGAGTCTGTGATATTTGTTTTTTTTTTTTTAATATTTTCCATTATAAATACGAAATATCGTTATTTTCAGTATGTATTGAATAAGAATTTTATAGTGATTCAGTAATAATTGCTATTTGCATGACTTAAGTTTAAACGCGAAATATTTTTATGTTTGTTACAATATTATAATTTATATCTGGAAGTAATAGTCGAGAAATTTATATAATTGATGTTTTTGTAATAATGGGTCGTTTTTGTGGTTAGCAGTCACTGATAGTTGGACAAAATATATTACGTCATAAAAAAACTTAATAATTCGACTGTAATGACTTGTGACAGATATCCTGTTAAAATCATTAAAGTATTGTCAATACCCCTAAATATTTTGATAGCAAATTAACATGGAGACGTCTTGCAAATAGATTTATATAGGACAGAGTATAGATATATAACTTGAGAGACACAGATCTTGTTATAGATTGTTGACAAAATATGATAACATCGTACTAGTAATTTATTGTAAAAAAAAAGAATATAAATGCTGGTTTGTTAATTTTATAAAGAAATCTTATAAATCAGATAATCTATTGTGATTAATTTTTATTGTAATAAGCGATAAAAATTAATAATTTGATTGTTATGTTTATTTGTCTTGTTCGTTTAAGAACTCTTATACTGTCAATAAATAATAGTATGATTAAAGAATAGTTTAAAAAGAATAGATTTTTTTGTTTAATATAATTTTATTACGAATAAAACTGTTATGAAGTTATAAATTTATTAAAAATTAAATTATTTTATGTATGTAACTTTATGCCTCTTATTATCCTCGGAATGATATAATATAATTATCACTATTTTACCCTCTTGTAATATATTTATATAAATTAATTTGATAACCAAGCTGTTTGTTTTAGGTATGATTTCTTCATATTTGTTATTGGGCTCGTGGACACTATTAATCCTGTATTTTTTACTATGACGTACTGAGGTAGGGATGTAAAGAAATTTGTTGATCTTTCATACAAAATTTAACTTTATTTTGAAACACGAAAACGGTCATTTTTATTGGCATGATAGGTTCGAAGGTCGGTATGTGGCTTTTGGTCTTTCGCCTTTAAGCTTTTATATCATGAGCTATTTTCAGCACTAGTCCAGAAAGGATTGAGTTTTCCGTAAGATAGACTGGAAAACTGAAACGGAAAACTTGGAAAAATGAGTGTTTTAATACTGTATACATGTTAATGTGATAAGCTCATTACGACTCTTCACGTCATCGTATAAGAAACAGGAGTTGGCCTAGTTGTAGTTTAGTTTTAACTAAGCGCTGATCACCATCACAATCTAGAATCTGTGACGGTTCGGAGGTTATCATTTGTGACAAGAAGACGAACGCCAATTGTACTGGAGCGTAGAGCTGTGTTTTTTGGTGTCAAGTTACTTTTTAAATTGGATTCTACTTTTTTCTTTGATGAAATGTTACCCACGTATGCTCTGCCAACTCCTCTACTGTCTTTAACATGCTCAGTTTTCTAAACAGAGAATTTTTTTTAATTCGAAACGGAATTGCTAAATAAATGCCATAATAAAAATAAGTCACGGTAAATAATTAATCTGTTACTAAAAAGTGAACCAAAACGTGTAGAAAAATATAGATGATAATTTATTTAAAATTGATACGAAGAAATTATATTTTTTTTAAATAATTTTCAGCAATAAATAGATATTAATATAGTAACTAATTAAAACGTTGTAGAAAATATAAAAGATGAACTTATAAGAGCAAAACTATATCGTTATGTACATAAGCTAATGAGATTGCGTGTGTTAAAAATTATATATATATATATATATATATATATATATATATATATATATATATATTCTTTAAGAGATAGTTGCACTTTATTCGAGGTACTTGATATAATTTTCTTAGTATATATATGTAAATCCATACCAGTATAAAATCAGAGGACTGTTATTTTTTCCCTATATTTATGGATGACAGATATTTGCACTGTTTTAATAATAACTCCAAGAACTGATAGTATTCTGATGATCCATTGTATTCCCTGTATTTGCATAAACTATAACCAATAATTACAGATTAAAAATGTATTCGTAAACAAATGAATATTAATTTAAACGCCGATAAAAATAGCTGAATAAGTTTTAAATATTAATAGTATTTAACAAAGTATTTAATGATTATCTATCGATCAAAGTTGTAGTGTATTTCGAGACTTCTAAGTACGTTGTTCTTTGATAATAGAATTTGTGTTAAATTTATGAATACAAAGTCAGTTTAATTTCAATGTAAGTAATAATTATCTAAGCGGTATCTTTTTGTAATTGGAGATCGCAGATGTAGGAGTATTTCTTTTAATTTTTTACTTTATGTTTTGATTGAAATTAAGACTTAAGTTTAAATCAATATTTTAAATTTTCATGAAAGTGAATTAATGAAAGAAACACTTTTTTTTAACAACTTACTTTCAAATGAAATAACTTACTTTTAAATGAATAACTTTTTATTTTCACATTCGTTTGGTAAATTAAAAAAAAAATCAAGTAATTAACTTTATTGAATTAAGAAGATCCCAGTCGTATTTAAACCATGATTTATAGACCATAAAAATACTAAAATTTCATGTAGTAAATCAAAAAGCCAAAATATGTCTCGAAAAATCGCATTCAACTATTTCGAAAAGAATATGTTTAAAGGAAATAACTATTAGGTTGATACAGAAAAAGGGGAAAATTCCTGTATCAATTTAATATTTATGGCAATGAAAATTCATATATCTATAAAGAGCGGATATAGATATATTTATTTGCTCTATTTATCGCGGCATCGAAACAGTCAAACGAACATTTATTTTAATTTGTAACGATAATATTCCGGGAGTCACATCTCATAACAGAATTTATCATTAATTATACCAATACTTTGACAGACACTGTTCCATGTTTTCACTGTGTTTCACTGTGTTTCTCATACGTATCCATCATTATAGTCCAATCCAAAGCCGCTTTAATGATGGAGTAAGGCTTGACGTTTGATTTTGTAGTCCTAGTGCCTTTTCTTACAAAACCTACTGATCGCTCGTTTGTGGTGATTTCTCTTTGCGCTCTGCGCTTCACGTATGATTTCCAGAACCCTATCGTGACGACGCCAGTACTGACCGCTATCTAGGAGTACCCTACATCCCATCAGAAATGCTTAGCAGTTCCAACTGCTTCCCCGCAGATGTAGCAAGTTTTTTCGGTGCCTTTGCCCTATCTTACTAAATTACTCTGATCTGGGAGAGTCATCTGGAACGCATTGAGATAAAATTTTAGCAGTGCTGGCGACCAATCATGAATTAAAGTGCTCCATTTTAGTGCTAATGGGATGCAAAAATTTCCTATGTTTAGCCATTCATTCTGCATTTCTAAGCTCATTGCATGGACCTTATATTTAGAATTCTCGTCTTGCCGAATAAAGGTCTTTACTATATCCGTATCTTTGGCCTTCCTACTTGATCCTAACCCTACTCCATTACTTTGTGCCCCTATCATAAACTGTTTGTGGAATTGAAGTCTCGATTCTAGCTCTAGGGCATCTTTGTCTTTTGGGAGCGATGTAATAACGTCATACTGCGACTTTAGGAAACTCTTAGGTGTTTATAGAGCTCCGATGGCCTTTTTAGACTCATCCCAAAACTATTGCCATCCCTGATTAAAGGTGATGAATAAGCGCCCGAGCCACAACTTCAACATCTTCATGACGCCTGCATCTAATTTAAAAAAAAGAAATATAGATGTTCTTATTGAAAAAAATAAATGAAATGCTTGCGCAGTTAACTCATTCAAAAAAGATTTGTCTATAACTAACTTAGAATTTAAACCTCGATTCAGTTTATAAACATAGTTATGATTTTGGGTACTTTAAATATATAATATAAAAAGAGATTTTCCAGAATAATACAAAAAAGGTGTTTATTAAACGACTCTTTTTAATTATTAAAGTATACACATTTCTTAATGCTTGAAGGTTATTTCTCTCTGGAGGTAATAAAAAAAATTGTTATCATGTATTAAAAGATAGTCACTGGATCATTTATGCTCTGAATGAAATAAAAACTAAACGTAAATATATTAGTGACAAATTACCATAACCCAGATAAAGGCATCGTGATAATTTAACAATTCATAGACATGTATTTTTATCTAGACAGTGACCTCTTTTACGGTTTTAAATTATTCAGGTAAAATAAATTAAAAACACCAAGAACAATATTTAAAACAAAAAGGCCAAGGAGACGAGATAAAAAATGTAAACAACCATTGTGAAATTCATAATTACAAATTAATGTCTTTCCTCTCTCGCTTTATGTTAATTTTTTTTTTAAATTGTATCGTTTAAAAGACAATGTTAAATGATATATTTTAAATATACGGCATAGACGATGACGTGGTATTTTGTTCGATCAAGATTATTTGTTTTTACTTGGCGGTCCGAAGTTTGCTGAAACGAAACACAGTATTTTGGGATAATATTAAATATATCTTAAGCTAGGCTTGCTAATGTCCATTAAAAATATACTAATTGTGATACTTTCCCTGCACTCACATGGCTGTTATAATTCAGAATTTAAAAAGAATAATAAAGTTTTATTGCATTTTACACTTCATCAGTTCTCTTTCAACCATTGTAGTGAAACTTGTGAAAATGATTTTATATATTCTAAAAATATTATAAGACTTTTTGGTTGATTTTCAGTGCTGTTAAAGATTGAATTGAGAATTTCTTTCAAATAGTAGCATTATCGTTTGTGTTTAAATTATAAATTACACCATTTTTTAACAGATAACATGGCTTTATATATAAATTACTATCTTGAAACTCAAATGAATAGACGTGATAGTTTTTCAGTAAAGTGTGACACAAAACCGCTTTTTGGTTGTTGGATTGGAAAGTTCTGTTTATTTTTTTAAGCCAAGAGAGTAATCCCATAGACTTATATATATAAATTTCATCCCATGAAGTCATATCACATTGATATAAAAATAAATGTAGGTCTGTGGGGTATGATTTGTGCGTTGGGCCTTGTTGAGTATTTTTTATCATGCAAATTTCGAAACATTTTCGTATCACAGTTTCTTTAACAAACGTTTTAATATGCAGCCTTATTCAGCTTGTAAGTGCCGCTTTTATTTGCTTTACCTTGTAAGTCCAGCTTTTATTGTCTAAAACATGGATTCCCTGGGTGTTCTGGTGTATATTAACAGGCGCCATTTGTTCCCTTTCCAGAGGAGGTAGTTGGTCTGCGTTTGGTGATCTCCCTTTCTATGCTACTGTATAAATTTTTGATTCATTTCAAGGAGCGATCAAATTTTATACGCAGATTAAAGTCAAGTGTCCTATTCGTTATCAAAGTTTCACAACTTAAAGAAAAACTAACGACATCTCATTGGTGTTATTATAAGTGAAAATTTGGAAATATTTAATTTAATATTTCAAGTATTAAAAAGATAAATTTGATTAATAAAACAAAGAAAAATTTTCAGAGGTTATTAACCTCTATGATTTTACTTATTAAACCTTGACGATCGAGCTACAAAATTAATGTTATTTCTTTATTAAAAAGTATAACAACAGTATTTTAATGTAATTAAATTAAAATTTATTACACATACTATTAAAACCTTGTTAACTCAGCCAGTAGAGACTTGTCTTTTGGAAGAATTGTTCAATATTATATTCGTTGATCTTTCTGTAATTCGTTAGCATAACCTTATTATTATAACACTGAATGTATTCAAAGAAAGGGAGAGACATGATCCTTTGCCTCTAGCGTCATTTCAACTTTTTATTTACAAAATTCAATAAAGCCTTTATTAAGAATATCACTAAAAAGGTCAATAGATTAATTGACAGGATATATGAAAGCATCTAGATGGCTGCATATCATAAACCTTCCAGTTACGAAATTTATTTTTCAATTTTAATAATACTAAAATATGATTAATATGTATTTTTGTTTATTTTTTATAAACTGAGGGAAATACAATTACTTTAAAGCTTTGGTTTTAATATGGTCATAAAATCACAAATATTGGGTCTGATGAAGATATGTGTTGTAAATGATCGTCTTAAATTATAAGAAATAAGATGCATAATAATTGTTTACCTTGATATTGATTACCATATTATTTGTTCGTGGCCAACCCGCTTGTCAGCTTACAGCGATGAAAAGCCGTATGAAAGGGAGTCTTATGTCTTACGTACATATAAAAATATTATCAGATAATAAATATTTATATCAATATTGTTAAATTTATGACACTTATTTGATAAATCTCCGAGCGAACATATCTGTTGTGTCACAGTTTTATATGAGAAACTGAATGTATTATGTATTAAAAAAATAAAATAAGACGAGTTTTTTTCCCCAGTTTTTGGGGTTATCCTGCTGATCAAGAATGGAAGACCCTGTTGTAAGTCCGAAGAAATCATGGAAAATTTTGAAGAATGCTGTGGTGATGAGCTTAGCGTTCATGATCCATTTCACGGCATATAATGTTGGTATTATGTATATTTTTATTCAAATCATATGTACCTAATGAGAAGAATTGCTTATTTTTTTTCTAATGCATATAATGGTATAAATTGTAGGGTACAGCCAATCTTCAAAGTTCCATTAATGCGGAAGCCGGTTTGGGTACAACGTCGCTAGCAGTTGTTTGTGCAGGATTCATTATTTCTAATATGTTCCTACCTCTTATAGTCATCAAGTAATTTGAAATATCAATAGTTTTAGTGCTTCTTTCGTGATTAAGGAATTAAAGATGTCGTTTCCTTACAGATGGCTCGGAACCAAATGGACAATATCCTTGTCATTCCTAGCTTACCTACCTTACTTTGCCGCACAGATGTACCCTAGTTTTTATACTTTAATTCCAGCGGCTTTCATTATGGGAATAGGTGGAGGACCTCTTTGGTGTGCAAAAAGCACTTATTTGTCTGCCGTAAGTAAAGTTCGCAATCTTTGCAGACAAATTTGTAACCTTAACTTGAACTTCAGCTATGTAAGATTTTAAATACCTTTCAGGCAGCCGAGGCTAATACAAAGACTTCTAATCTGTGTTTAGAGGTTTTATTGGTGCGTTTCTTTGGAATATTTTTTATGATCTATCAACTGAATCAAGTTTGGGGAAATCTTATTTCATCGTTAGGTTTGTTTTTTTTTACTGAGGACAGTGTAAAATATTGAAATTTACGAATTATTTATGTATTTTTTTGTAACTTAACAAAAAAAACTGTTGAATTAATTTTGCTTGATTGCAGTTTTATCGTCGGGTGATAATTCAGCAGCTGTTACGGCTATAAATGACACCATGATAGCTGAGCTTTGCGGTGCTAATTTTATGCCAAGTGCACATGCAGATGAAGCATTACAGCGACAACCTCCAGAAAAGATTCAGATGATTTCAGGTTAAGTTGTAAATTTATTTATAAAGTTACAAAGCAAATTTCAAGAACTGCTACCGGTAAATACCTAAAACGTTTAAAAGTTAACGGGACAGACAACATACCTGGTGGTGTTGGTAATAATTTTCAGGAGATTGAGAAAGAGCTGAAAGTCAGCTTTAACGATTGTTTAAAAACATGCTGCTCATATTCTTTGAGAATTTTTTAAACATTTGATTTTTTTTTTTTTTAATTTTATTAAGAATTTTTCCCGTTCTTTAATTTCATTTCAAGAAATGTTATGCCCTTTGAGTGATTTTTTGCGATTAATGTGTTTAAATAAAATCTCACATAGTTTACATTTTACAACTTTCACTTAACTGTTGGAAAAAAATATAAATAAAAATACAATTATAAATTATGTATAGGTACATAATATTTAATTATATATTTACCCAAATATAGGTATATATTTGGGGTGTACAGTTGCTGCATCCCTTTTAGTTGCTGTTGGTGTGGACTCCATTAAGAGGTTTGTACTCTTGAAAATCGTCTAAGAATAACCGTTATTAAAAAAAAAACAGTTAAAATATTTAAATTTATACTTTGTTATGATGCAGTAATAAAATTGATCAGAATAATGCCAGTAAGTCTGGAATACATCTGCTGGCTACCACACTTAAACTACTCGTAGAGCCTAAGCACCTCATGTTAGCCAGTATTAACGTTTTTGTTGGCATGCAACAAGCTTTCTTTGGGGCTGATTTCACTGCCGTAAGTGTGTTTTGGATATATATTATTTATTTGGTAAATAAGTTTTTTATTCAGTATCATTCGAACAAAAAGAAAATTACCTCTGCACATGTTTTAGTTTTCCATGACGTTCCGTTAATAATTTTGAATAAAAAACCTTTATTTTCTACAAAGTCACTGTAATCAAATTCAATAGCAATGAGATTTCTTTTAAAGGCGTTTGTCTCTTGTTCTGTTGGCGTTGGAACTGTCGGGTTTGTTATGATGACTTTCGGCTTCGCCAACGCCTCAGGGTGTGTTGTTATGGAGCAAATGGCTAAGGTATTACTATGACTCTTTTAGAAAGCATAATTTTAAAATTCAATACAACTAAATATATTATGTTATCCCTTTTCAGACAGTAGGACGTCTACCACTTATTATAGCGGCTTTTATTATTCATGGTTCACTAATGGTGACACTCCTCACATTTAACCTCCAACCAAATCAGCCTGTAGTCATGTATGTCATTGCATGTCTGTGGGGATTCTGCGATTCTATTTGGGCGGTGCAAATTAGCGGTAAGACACATACAAAGTTTTAACATTATGAAAAAAATATTTGTTCTTTAATATATTTTTTGTTTTTTTAGCGTTCTATGGAATAGTTTTTAAAGGCAGAGAGGAAGCGGCGTTTTCCAACGTAAGACTCTGTGAGTCATTTGGCTATATTATTGCTTACATAATTTCTCCACACCTGAAAACTGGTGTAAAGACTTATATCCTAATGGTGACTATGTTGGTTGGAGTGGTGCTATACATCATAGTGGAATTTAGGGAAAGGAAAGCCAATACATCGACCGAAACATCAGAACCACAAGAGAAATATATTGATTTTGATAACAAAGCTTTCGAATATTCTAAGTAAATAACACTTATCTATAGGAGGTGTAATGTATGAAATTGTTATTAGGAAAAAAATACTTTTATCAATTAGAAGTAAGTGTTGTTAAAACCACCTTTTATTTTAGGTATTTATAATTTGTTAAAGAAAATAAATTTAAGACATTTAAGAAACTGTGCTAACGCTAATGCAATACATTTGATGACATATTAAATAATGATAGAAGAATAAGAATATTTTTTTGGTTTTGCTCATAATTTTGACATGATCACTAATCCCATAGAACTATAAATTCGTATAAAATTTAACACAGAAAAGATAAACCGCATAGTGTGCATAAAAATATATAAAAAATCTAATATTATGTAAGCAATTATTTCAGTTTAATATATAACAACTTAAATAAATCATAAGATATCTAAAAGAAAGTGGAAAACGGCTATAGAGTTTTAATTTAGCAATACACACACATACATAACACGCACACGCACACGCATATATTGACCTCAAAATCACGTACCTATTTTCACATTGGGTGTTAAAGATAAAAGTTAAGAAAGACCATCACGAAATGGTAGTGACATGCGCCCAAACGAAAAATAAAATGTACTCCTTTAGATAAGACAATATCAAGAGTAATATATTTTCTTATTGATGATTTTAATATACGCGTTTTTTGTCTATTTATAATTTAACAATATCCCACGTCTCACCTTCACGAAAACCACGTTGTATGCCAATCATTGTTGTTAATGGTATCTTTTTTAAATTATTGAAAACAATTTGTATTATTATTAGTTTTATGTTGTGAAAACTAAATTGAGGGTTTTGAGACCAACAATAAAGGATTTTGTTAAAATTAGAATAAAAACAATTATGTTTAATTCATTTTAGTTACTTAGTTTTTAGACAAAGCCAGCAGAAATTAAAATCTATTTATAATAAACAAAATGCGATGAGGTTCATCTTCGTCTTCTAATCAATGTTTTTTTTTGCTCCTGTATAAATAAAGTATACACAAGATGCACACCTTAATATATGTATGTTTTATCCTGTTAAATAATCTGTTATATAAATAATATATAAAAATATCTATAGTTAAAACATCGTCTCTATTTTTATTAACATTCCAACAATAAATTATATTTCATAGCACGTGGTTCAATAGCTTGTTCATTTTAAAATATGTTTAAAGTTTATTTGTTTAACTAAAATACAACAAAAATACTTTTGCTAGGAATAAATACAATACACACCAGGTGTAAAAACTAATTCGTTTATTACGAGAATGGCGATTGTGTTTGTTTATGACACGCATGGTTCTGGTGTTCACCATAGATAGGTCTAAACTTTGTTAGCTTGAGAACTTTTTCATAACGGTCTAATATAAATATGAATCACGTTTACTTCTTACTACTTATTGGCATAAGGGGAAATAATTCAAAAGAATTAAATCCTCAAACTTTCACCATCATCATTATCATCAGCATATGGGAGCTCACACGGAGAAGGTTTGAGAATTAATCACCACGCTTGCTCGATTTCAAACTTGTAATTTTAAAAGTATAAGTCTAGGTTTTTTCAAGATGTTTTCCGTCACCGACTGTCAGTGGTGTCTAAATAGAAAGTATGTATGTCTCGGAAAAATCACTTTGGTACTTGCCAGGTTTCGAACCCGTACCCTCATGCACGAGAGGCGTGCATGAGGGTACTGAGGCGGACTTTTAACCTCTAAGCCACCACGACGTCAAACTTTATTAATTATTATGATTTTTTTATTGCTTTATAGACGGTCATCGGAAATAAAAAAATCGAAAAAAATATGGATGGTGTTTATCTGAAATTTAATGTGGCAATATTACTAATGTGTATATTTTTATTTCAAGGTCTCACAACACCGTATCTCCGTCAGACATACTTCTTTTCGACTTTTTATTTTGTGAACTCTGATCACAGAAATCTAATTCCATATTCGGGCTGTTCAACTGTGGAGTAGGATTTAATGTAATGGATTTTTTTTCCTTATATTCCAGTACAAAATAGAGCAGCACTCCTATAACCATTGTCAACAATAGAATGAAAGTCTTCACATTAGTTCGTAGATAAGGTGATATAAAATATGCTATGACAAATCCAATTGATTCATAGAACCGAATACTTGAAAATGCTGCCTCTTTTCTATCTGCGAAGATAATTCCGTAGAAAACTGAAAACATAAAAATAAAACATTAAAATAGAAAGAGAAAACATTATCAAATCTCGCTTTCTTTTATCTTCTTACATACAACAAAACTTCCTGTACACTACCTATGCACACTATTACAAGATAATCTTGGATTTGTGAATAGGATTTAAAATTATTGCACGATGTTTTAATAGTTTTAATTAATAATAATTGTTTCAGAAAACTCGTGTTTCAATATATTATATGCGTTTATTTTTGAGGGTATGTCAATTGTAACAGAAAATGTAAAGGAAGGGTGCTCCTGGGAAAAACTAATTTCTTGTTACAGTATATTAAATAACTTAGAAATAATCGCTAATATGTAGTCTAGCTCACGCAAAACCAAAGATACTACTAGCAAGTGGCACCATTAGAACTGAATACTACCCAAGTCATTGAGAAACATAAAGCTTTCCTAGACTAATAAAAGTGAATAAAATGAAGTAAACTTATATCAAAATCCTCAAAATGTAAAAAACATGGTGTCACTATTTACTTCCTAAGAATCTTGCTTACGGATTCTTAATTATTAATGAGAAACACATAAAAGTTTACTATACAACTAACCAACTTAAAAAAGCACTAAATATTGAAATATATTAAAACCGGTTGAAGTAAAATATAGAAGCAAAATAAATGTTTAGCTCACCACTGCTCTGAACCATCCAGACAGAATCGCATAAGCCCCACAGACATGCAAGGATGTACACAACAAATTTCTGATTAGACTGTGGGCTCCAAGACAAAAGAAATACCAGTATAAAGCAATGGGTTACAAAGGCTGCAATCATAAGCGGTAAACGTCCGACTTTCTAGGACGTAAAATTATGTTAATAATTTTGATACATTTATACTGAGACGAAAATCTTAGAGTTGTTTAAAAAAAACACCTTCGCCAATTGTCCAACCGTAACACTTCCTATGGCGTCAACTAATCCATAAGTCATCATAACAAAGCCCACTATTCCAACACCTATTGCGCATGACACGAATGACTGAAAAATAGTTTGTTTCCATTTGACTTTATAATCATTAGTTATTGGATCACACCGTATGGTTACAATTCAAGAAATGACAATATCGAAGACTGCTTAAAATATCTATCTATTAAAAATATTACTTTCATTAGAAGGGTTAAAATGTAAAAGATATAAGAAGTTAGATGAAGCAAAACCACTGTCATTATAATAAACAATCTCACCGCTGTGAAATCAGCTGCAAAGTAAGCTTGTTGCATCCCTGTGAAGATGTTGAAGAAAATCAACAAGATTTGCTTAGGATCGATAAGGACCTTTAACGTTCGAGTCATTACAGAACCATTCATTGACGTATTTTTGTTATCTTGGTTGCTAAAATTAATGCCAGAACAATATTCAAATAAATATTTTTTTTCCAAAGTCAATTCATGATCAATTTTCCTCAATAACTAAATAATTTTTTGAACAATTTTTACTCGATTATAGAAAGTTTATTAAACAATTGAAAGAATATGCCAAATTAATATAAACAACACTATAATAAAAAATATTTTAAATTGAGAATAACAGCTTTTTACCTTTGTATAGGATCAACAACAATAGCAACAATGAGGGCTGCAATTATCGTACAACCGACAAATATACCTACAAAACACAAGAAGTTTTATATAAAAGACTATTATTAATAGTAGAATTTAAATTGATAATATAGAATAGAAAATATATATATATATATTTTTATTTATTATATATATTTATATTTTCTATATATATATATATATATATGTCGGAGCGTCAGAATTAATTATGATTTTATTTCCATTTTATTTTACAAATTATTACGAATTAGCTGGCAACGTCAAGCAGTTAGCTTGAGTGAGGTCACCCCGGTGTCGGTTTTGACGTGGGACAACTGACAGAGAAAAAAGGGAATGTCACCGACATTTTTGGAGTGGATGAACTCGCTGCGTTACCAACTAAATCTTGTTCCATCGTTCACTATGTCTGATAATGAGCTATCTTCTGATCCTCCGTTATCAGAAGTGGGAGTTAAGTCCTCAGGAGCGAAAAATTGTTAGGGAAAACGTTAACCAATTAATTTGTTTTAATTAATTAATTGTTAGGAAAAAAGTTAACCAAATATTATTCGTCCCAGTTTTTCACCTTTCACCAGTATCCTTGGTCTCCTATTTTAGGCAGCTTGTTGCGGGATTCTCACAGACAATGGCACCGTTATACGCGTTGACTTCGAGCTCTAATAGTAAACTAGATTGGAAGTCTGAGTATGAGGTGGTAAGGCAATAAATTATTTCCAAGCTACCACGGGAGCCGGTTTTTATGATCTACGATCCAGATCTACAGATCGAGTTGCATACTGATGCAAGTGCGGTTGGATACGTTTCGGTGCTTATGCAGAAAAAGCAGGTAAGCTGCATGCAGTTGCTTATTTTAGTAAACGTACTACAGCCGCAGAGTCGAAATACCATTCATACGAGTTGGAGACTCTACCGGTTGTAAACGCGGTTAAGCATTTGCGCTACTATCTACATGGTCGCAAGTTTATCGTACTAACCGACTACAACTCCCTTCAGTGAACTTACAAAAGGCTGGATTTGACGCTTCGAGTTCAAAGATGGTGGACATTTCTCCAGGACTTTGACTTTGATGTAATTCATATTGATGGTAAGCTTATGGCACATGCGGACTTCTTTTCACGAAACCCTCTTCCAGTCAAAGAAGCTCACACGCACCATTCACAGGTACAGTCAAAACAAATTACTATTACTGAGTTCACTAGTAATTGGCTTTTAGCAGAACAACAGCGTGGCGAAGAAATTAGTAAGTTGGTGAATGACCTTAAAGCTAAGAAGTTGCCTGACGATATTGCAAAGACTCACGAGTTCAGATCGGGTGTCTTGTATCGCAAAATACAGCGTCGGGGTAAGTCCCGTTTCTTACCTAGGAGGTGGTCCGTCATTAATGGTGTGCATGAGGGATTGGTGCATTTGGGATGGGAGAAGACCTTAGAGAAAGTGTACGAACTTTACTGGTTCTATAAGATGACCAAGTACGTGAGAAAGTTCTGTGACAATTGCATCACATACAGAATTTCAAAGTCGCAATCTGGCAAAACACAGGCCAAGCTTCACTCCATCCCAAAGATAGCGATCCCTTGGCATACTTTACACATAGATGCCACTGGGAAGCTTAGCGAAAAAAGTGATAGTAAGGAGTAGGTTTTTGTAGTTATCGATGCTTTCACTAAGTTTGTTTTGCTCCACCATACCTTACACATCGATGCGACTAGTAGTATAAAAGCAGTTAAAGCTAGAATCTCTTTGTTTAGTGCGCCTACACGAATCGTTGCAGACCAGGGCAGATGCTTTGCCAGCAAAGATTTTAAAGAGTACTGCGATTCTGCTAACAATAAACTACACCTTATTGCCGCTGGTAGTTCTCGGGCAAACGGGCAGGTCGAACGTACAATGAGCACTCTTAAGGGGATACTTACTGCCGCCGAGACTAGTAAACGGTCGTGGCAGGAAGCTTTGCCAGATGTACAACTAGCACTAAACTGTTTACAACACAGAGTCACGGGGTTAAGTCCTCTGGAATTGCTTATTGTCAAGGTTGTTAGGCCAGTAGACATTTTGTTAGCTAGTGATGTAGAGCCCGAAGTCGACCTGATTGTTGTACGAGATCAGACAATAGAGAACATAACTAGAAATGCCCAGTATGATAAGATACGGTTTGATGATAGACTCCGTAGGATGCCTGGAGCAGACTATGACGACTATGACTCTGACGATGACTTTGCTGTGCTATCTACTAGTTCTTGTTAAAACTATAAAATTAGCGATATGTTATAATGTCGGATGCTGGGATGGTTGTCCAGGGCATGTTCGGACACCAGCACGGTTATCCATGTGTTGTCGGATGCTAAAAGGAGGTTGTCCATGGCTTGTTCGGACTCCGTTCAGTTATCCAGGTATAATAACTTTATGTGAGGTTGTCCATGGCTTGTTCGGACGCCGACCTGATAATCCTGATGTTGTCGGATGCTGTAAGGATGTCCATGGCTTGTTCGGACTCCGTTCAGTTATCCAGGTATAATAACTTTATGTGAGGTTGTCCATGGCTTGTTCGGACGCCGACCTGATTATCCTGATGTTGTCGGATGCTGTAAGGATGTCCATGGCTTGTTCGGACTCCGTTCAGTTATCCAGGTATAATAACTTTATGTGAGGTTGTCCATGGCTTGTTCGGACGCCGACCTGATTATCCTGATGTTGTCGGATGCTGTAAGGATGTCCATGGCTTGTTCGGACTCCGTTCAGTTATCCAGGTATAATAACTTTATGTGAGGTTGTCCATGGCTTGTTCGGACGCCGACCTGATTATCCTGATGTTGTCGGATGCTGTAAGGATGTCCATGGCTTGTTCGGACTCCGTTCAGTTATCCAGGTATAATAACTTTATATGAGGTTGTCCATGGCTTGTTCGGACGCCGAATTTAGTACCCGCGTATATTATAATCGAAAATGATGTTCGTTATTTGATTATTAGTATTCTGAATCATAGTTTACTTAAGTTAAATTTGATTGCTAATTTATGGTTGTACTTTGGTTGTTGTAATAATTTTGCTTTATAAAAGAGGATTAGTTGTTTTCTGTTTGCCATAAAATAATTAAGACTATTCCGAGTTCTTTATTTGTGCCAGGTTGGCCGAGTGGAAATTTTTATCTACTGCAGAACCTTTTCTATTTTCACACGAGGACGTGTGAGATGTCACGATGGCCGTGTCGGAGCGTCAGAATTAATTATGATTTTATTTCCATTTCATTTTACAAATTATTACGAATTAGCTGGCAACGTCAAGCAGTTAGCTTGAGTGAGGTCACCCCGGTGTCGGTTTTGACGTGGGACAACTGACAGAGAAAAAAGGGAATGTCACCGACATTTTTGGAGTGGATGAACTCGCTGCGTTACCAACTAAATCTTGTTCCATCGTTCACTATGTCTGATAATGAGCTATCTTCTGATCCTTCGTTATATATATATTTCTATATATATATATATATATATTCTATATATGTATATATATATATAATATATTAGCAGAACTCAAGTATTTGCTAAACTTGAATGATATAAAAATATAGATATACATGTTTGATTAGGTGTTTATGCCTCAAATCAACAACTACCTGCTATAATTTGTATTCTTTCCTTTGGTTGCACCTGCAATGCTTTGTCCGCGTCTGTGCTTGGAAAATAGTTAGCACCGCACAATGTTGGTATGATGGAGTCATTAACTGCTGTAACTGCTGCCTCGTTATCTCCTAATGAAAGCACTATAAAGAAAGCAATGAAGAGCATGAAGAAATAGCTACAAATAACTTCAAAGAAGAGAAAAAAAATATTGTTATGAAAACGGTTTAATTAAAAACTAAAAGTAACAGACCTAGAGATGAAATAAGGTTTCCAAAAACCTGATTTAATTGGTAAATCATAAAGAAGATTCCGAAAAAGCGGGACAATAAAATATCCAAAGAGATGTTGGATATATTTTTATGATCCTCGGATGCCTGAAACGTATATACAGAAATGTACTGTATGACTATTCTAAGTTTGTTAAGTTTACATAGTCATAGTATATACGAAGCGGTGCCCGATTCTGTTTGTCCGAACAAACATCTATGTTAATCAAGAGTGTTCGATAACTTATGAGTGAAAAACTATTAACGCTTCGTATGTATTGTCACGATGTAAACTTGGACTAGGAATATACAGATCGTTACTATTCTCATGTCTTATTCATGACTCACTGCACATAAATAAGCACTCTTTGCACACCATAGCGATGCTCCGCCAAATCCCATTATCCAAGCTGTTGGTATGAGAGTGTAAAAATTTGGATACAGCTGTGCAGCGTAATATGGCGTATAAGCTAGAAAGGATATACATATCGTCCATTTGGTGCCGATCCATCTGTAGTAATTAAAACATTTCTATTACAACAGTAACATTAAAAGAATTAGTTGAATATAAACTATAATTATATTACTTAATAAGCAGAACTGGTAGAAACATGTTTGACACTACAAATCCTGCACAGGAAATGCCCAGAGCTAATGTACCTAACCCAGCATCCGCATTGATCGAACTCTGAAGGTTTATTGTACCCTGCAAAAATATATTAAGCCGATGGAAGATTATTTTAAAAGAATAAAGTTCAAAATAGAGTTCAATATAAACTAACGCTATAGGCTGTAGAACTTATCATAAAAGCTATACTTATCGCCACAACATTTCTCGCAATATCATATGTCGTCTTTGGTCGGTCTACAACTTGAGAACTTCTAATAATTAGTTTCATTTCCAAGAAAACAAAAATCACTGCGAGTAATTTTATAATCCTGGGGTGATCTGAAAAAAAAAAAACAAAACAATACATTGTAATATAATTCGTAAATTTATATATATGTTCTTAAACTGAGTTAAAGTGCTCTCAGACGATTGTCAGAGATGATTTATGTTGGGGTCAAAAGTAAAAAAGGCAGTACAGTGGCGAGTAAGGCAAGAAAGATTTATATAAACTTAAAATATTAACTCCATATATCTTATTTTCAAAATTGATTTTAATTTTAAGTATCTAAGACTAAATTTCAGCAGCACACTATACCTTCATAGGTGCGTAGTAAATACAGATATAATATTTATATAAGGAATGTTATAGTCCATAGACCTACACCTGAACATACAGATACACTTCACCAAATATAAATAATTTTTCAACCGTGTAAATAGTAAAAACTATGTGTGAGCTAACACCGATACGAATAGTGACGACAGTTAGAAGTAAGCCACCTATTTTATTACGTTCATATAAATTAAACGTATAATTTAATGTACTTATCGTTTTTCGGTCATAATTAAAGAACCTGTTTTCATTTGATTAAATATGTATTGTTCATATATATATATATATATATATATATATATATATATATTCACAGTCCTGCCAAAAATATTGCTACAAGTTCCGCCGAGGCCTGAAAGAGAGATTGTAACAGAGATCAAACAAGTCCACTCCACCCTGGAGTAACAATATAACAAGAAGAGACCCATAAGTGTGAATACGGTCCTCATAGCCCATGTGGAATTATGAAGGAGAAAATCGCTTTTATATAAAATAAACACAGAAAAATGCCCTACGTTGTTGAGTTTGTTAAAATTCAATCGATAATAGCATTGAGGAAAGTAAATGATATTTGTTGTTACCATATTCGTTACAAATTCTTGATTACACAATCTACGTTTTCATTAAAACTTACATAGCGCTTCAAAAAATATAGATAAATTCCACATTATACTAAGTAACGCAGGGTCGTGAGCGACTTTGACTAGCAAATAAAATTTATAATTATTTACCTCATTTACATATAAGTTAATTGACTATCTTTAAATCATTTATTTATTACGAAATGTATTTTTCCATTTTTGTGTCATTTTTATATTTCAGTGTGACGGAATCTTGTGGTTTTATCTTGATTAACTTTGAATATTTTATTTAGATCCTGTTCCTGGAACATCGTTTTACATTTTGTGATAAACATAGTGTGGAAGATCTGAGTTAAATATTTTGTTATGACGACGTAAACAAGTGTGTGTGAAGTGTCTTCTAAAGCTAATACAAATTAATTTCTCTGTTTTATCGACAAACCGCAATCACTCGGACTTTGATGTAATTGTAGGAAAATCAGATATGATATTTTTTTATAATAGAACCAAGTTTGCAATAGATAGTCGCCAAATATATCATACATGAAAAAACAAAAAAAAAAAATACCTTTGAATATTTCTTTTAATGTAAGAAATAATAATTTAAATAATAACCTACAATTAATGCTTATGCCATATACAATTCTTATAATGAAAGTAATAAGATAAAACCGTCAGCCCGATTTTGCGATGAAGATGTAACCTGCTGGAGCCCTGGTTACGATAGTGATCATGGACTGTATCCTTGCGGCATGACTTTAAAGACATTTAAGAGATTTTTTTATCGTGATTACTTGTCGAGGATCAGCTGTTTCTATTGCAAGAAAATCAAGTAAAATCTCTTATTTACATACATGAAAGACATGAAGGAATACAAGGCAGCCGTGCATCAACTGGAGAAATAGAATAAGGGGTTCACATAATCTTCACATATGTAGCAGTTGTGGGAAATTGTTACCGTAATATAAATATATAATATATTTTAAGCCCCTTGCAAGAAATATCTATTTTTAATAAATACTTTATATAAAATTATCTTGTTTCATTCGGAAAATGTTTAGTTAATTGTTGTCTATATGTTGAAATATAGTTTTGTTAATTGGGTTCATAAAAGAAACCTGGTTTTATTTGCTTAATTATTCCACATTAGGTAACTAAGTTATCTCTGTCATCTGAACGTCCATGATGAAACGATAGTGAGGGTCGTGCATAGAGATATCTGATAAGGTAGGAAAGATATATGATAATGTTTCATTTATTTAAACTCATAACACCAGAGCTCACAGCTAATATTTTCTATTAACTGATACTAAAATAAGTAATCATAAAATAAGAATTATTATTAGGCGTTAGAAGCGGCTGGTCAAAAAATGTTTCTATTTACTTCCGACAGATGGCACTTTAACTAATTTTAGAAAATCGGTAATGAAGTAATTATTATCATAAATATTTGAACACTCGTATCAGTAGATGTATGAGTATGTGAGTAAGAATATAACAATTTAGGTTTATCCTTTTTATTAGGTTTAGGGTATGCAGGGCTTTTTTGCATCTATACTCCACTGGTAGATATATAAAATAAAGTTTTTATGTGGCGCCAGAATATGACTGAAGAAATATATTGAAAATTACAATAAAAGATTATGAAATAACAATTTCAAACCCTTTCAATAACTTTTTAAATACTTTTATGAGCTGTAACCTTTCAGTTTTTCAAAGAGCACGTACCTACACTCAACTAAGTATTCTTTGAGTACAACAAATTGTGAAAAAGTTAAGACTTCAACGTATCAATTTATCGAGGAAATTATGATTTTAATGGAGCAATTGTTAGTTAAGAGCTAAAGTACAAAAGACGTCAGGCGTTGATTTTTCTCACGTATGTTTTAAGTTTTAAACAAGTCATAATAATAATAATTATAGGTAATTATGAAGTTCACAATTTTACTAATTACTTTAGCTTTTTAAAACATAAACTACATCGGCGAGTTTTTTGTTCTAATAAATACTCGTACAATGTTACCATATAAAAATTTTATAGCTTCCCATAAATTCTTAGCTCATATTAAATAATAATGATTTGTTTTTGAAGAACTAAAATGGAGTTTATTTTCGAATCATTACTTAAAGATAAGCTACCAAGAGAATAATACTGAAAATATTGAAAGTTGCCACAGTAACGGACTAAAATTGATAGAGCTGGGTTTCGGACTTCGGTAACATCAAATGAAAGTGAGAATTCAAGTGTATTATTTCCCATACCTATGATTCTGAATATAAGGAAAGCTTAAAAACCATTTACATAAAAAAAAAGATTATGTACGGTAGAGATATATTTTGTTTCTTCCAATTAGATTTACAGCGTAAATAAATTTATAGCGACCATCTTTAAGATACGACAACCAAACGGTCACATGAAATGTTAATATGAAAAGTTGAATGAAAAGATTTTATTAATTTAACAAAAGTAAATAGCCTTTAAAAAATGAATTTTTCTAAAGATATCCTTGTGAAGTAAGATAACAAGGCCTCAGACTTTACTAATTTTTTATACCGACAAAAATTTTCAGGTATTATTTTGTAATTTGTCCAATGGTAGCTTTTAATAATAATTAAATGATTTATTTTTCATCTAATTGTCCAAACGATTGCAGAATAATGCCGAAATCATAAGACTTTTCAGATTTCTTGCCATTGATATTCAAAGAGTCTGGCAATAATTCTGCCACCAGAAGTAACGTGGTAGTATTGATTTTTTATTGTTTCCAATATTTCCTACAACATACGTAAATATCAGACTTCAGACTATAAGAACTATAAGAAAATTTGAGTAAAATTTTTACTTAGTTGTAGCCCTAGTAGACTGAGAATTGGCCGTCGGTGTAAGATAGTAGATATGTCACGTTTACTATACACACAAATACTAACCTTAAAAAAATATAAAACTAAACGTCAAGTCTTACTCTATCCTTAAAGTGGCTTCGGATTGCACTATAATGTTGGATAAGTATGGGAAACAATACAAAACTCCAGAGGATATTTGTGCGTCGTCCTCCAGACCAGACATATTTATGTATTTGCGAATTTTAAAGCGCGTTGTTATAATAGAGCTTACGGTTCCTTAGGAAATTAACATCCCCAAAGACTATGCCCTCAAGGTCAATAAGTATTATGAGCTCTCTAACGAACTCACTAGGAATAGGTTCATCGTAGATTTGTAATAGGTAGGAGTGGGAGAGCTGTATAGCAGCTAAATCTCTCTACAACCTACTAAAAGACTTGGGCCTGTCCAGAATTAACATAAATTCATTCTTGGAACGTATTTCGAAGGCAGCCCTAGATGGTTCTTTTGGAAATTTGGTTAGGTAAAGAGAAGAGCTTGGACGGTGGAGGTGAGTGTTTAAGGCGATTTAGATAGGGGCCTTAAACCTATACCTGGGTTGCAAGTCCCATCCACTGTTGAAGCTCCTCTCCCTGCAACCACACGGTGAATCCATTGAATGCTAAGAAGTATCGTCTCATATATGTTTTGTCCGTCAGAAAATAAATAAGGTCGGGGGGCCCTGGGGTTTTGAACTAATATGTTTGTGATTATTTATACCAATCTACCCAATCTTATGATGGAAGTAACATGTTTATTCTCAAGGCCTATATATTCTAGGGATTTGATTAAAATAACCGTATTAATGGCAAAAAATTTAAAAACATCCTCCCTTTAATAAAACGGAGTTCGAAAACTGAATAGTCTATAGGTAATATCTTAAAAGGATTCAATTTAATGATTGATAGACTTAAAGTCGCCGTCAAGACCTAAAGAAAATAAAATTTAATATTACTTATTATATTGATTTATCCTATACTAATGCTTAACTTAAGTAAAAAGACTTACAAAAATAATGTAAGGTAACAATGAACACCTGAATTTAAAGTGTAGGTACATTTTATTTACAACTAAAACTATATTTGGTTTGTTTATGTTATTTTTAAACGTGTTATACATAATTTTTACTTATAGAAAATAATTTGAAATGTGTGAAACATATTTAATCAGTAATGATATAAATAAAATGTTTTTATTTAGTATACCAGCTTGAATACGTGCCGTACATGCATAATCATCTAAAGATTTCTCTAAAATCTCTTGAGAATAAAATTATTTTCTAAAATTTTTATGAATTATTCAGCATAGAGATCTCTTTAGTAAATTTTAAATATCGGACTAATAGATAACAATTAAATAAATGTTATATTCGTACAAATAATTCAATCTAATAAAATATATACATATACATACGAAATATTGAATTATTTGTTCAGATTTTAATTAATAGTGCTATTAAACTAGCGGTATATAGTCATGTATTTCTATTTGTAAATGTACCTAATAGTCTCTATGTATTTATTGCAAGACATAACAAGACTTAAATATCCGTAATGACAATCAAGAATTCTATCCCCATAGTAATTAATATTTTAGTAATAGTTTCATATAGGAAATTGTCTTTAATAATACAAAGGTAATTATTATTATAATGGTTTAGTTCTTCAGTTGGTGTTATTTTTTTTTAATTTGTTTTTCGACACGGGCTAATAACTAGTAGCAATTGTATTAGTTGTAGAATGTGTTTATCTCTTTACGTACCCTAAGTTTGTTTCGTCATACTCAATACAAAGCGTTAGCAGTTTTTTTTATTCATAAATCTAGTCACAATATATCATAAAGTAAATTATTAAACAGGAAAAGTGAAACGCTTTTTGGGTAGTGTGACGTTGCAAACATATTCTAAGGATAAAGATAGTATGGCTTACTCAGATTTTTTCTTATACGAAACAAAAGACGGATCATTTTTAGACTTATTTTTGTTATAAATTAAATTATAATTTATTTATTACATTACATCGTAATGAGATCTAAGATTTTCGCGAGTATTCATTTAAATGAAACTAGTATTATTCGGATTTACTACGCGGATTTTATTATTTAAAAACTACATAATCCCGACGTGTGTGACACACTCACACCTCGTCTGCCCGTGATCACGGTTGCTGCAAAGTAACCGAAACGTCGGGATTATGTAGTTTTTAAATAATAAAATCCGCGTAGTAAATCCGAATAATACTGGTTTCATTTACATTACATCGTATTGCAACTAGTAAAAAATGTTACGCAGTACAATTTTACAATAACACCAATTAATTCTAAAATTAATAAAAGGTTTTTATAATAGTCATGATTAACAAATTATGTACGTGTGTATATTATCGCTTAACATTTTATATTTAATTGATCGATTAACGTTTAGAATAATTATATTGGGACACGAATGTATATTGCATCCTTGTACTAAGAGATCAATTAGTTTCAACAAAGATTCGTAATACACATTTAAGTTATGGCAAATTAATAAAGTTTATCGAGAGTTATATGTAATGAAAATAAGGTAAATTTAATCTCATATCGTAGTAAAGGTCTTTATTGGACCAATGTTATGAGTAAACAGTTTAAGGCAATTCGCGGTCAAACAATCACTGTAGACCATAGACCATTCTTATTGTCAATGTGACTACGTTTCCATTGTAGAAAATATAATTAAATTAAATAAAGAACTCTAGTTTTATTTCATTTTAATTTTATGCAAGCAATAATACGGACAATAATAAAAAAACATGTAATTTTAATTATAAATCACCTAATACTTTACCTATTACTACAATTATTATAATTCTATATTAAAATTTTTATATAGCATGATAATTTTAACGTGTTTGTGTATGTCAAAAAAGTTTTACACATTTGAAAGGCGTGCAATGGAAACAAATCGAGTTCTGTGGGTCTCAAGTCGTTGTCGAGATTTAGTTAGGGTAATATAATGTTATCGATCGGTACACTACTTATTAAAATATGGAACTGTTCACTCGGAAACTGATCTGAATAACGTTTTTTTTTTAAATTTTTTAACAGAATTTGTTTTTATTGTGCGTGTGTGAGCAAAAAGGTTTGTTGATTATATTTCAAAATAGTCCCATACACATTATTTTTTTACAATATTTTTTGTTCATACCTGATATTATTTATTTATTTTTTTTAAAGCTGCATGTGACTTATATTTGTGATTTTTTTTTGTAATACTACGTTATTTTATATATTTTTTTATGTATTCACTGTACAATATTTTAAATGACCTTGTTCTATCGTACATTGTGAGTAAATATTCAATTAATTGTATGTTAACTAATACAAAAACTAGTTTTATAACAATAATAGATATCATTTAGTGTTTTACAACTCGCATTCGTATGGAATATTAAATATATTAATGACTTTTGCATATTTATAAATAAAAATACCCATTGCTGGTTATGATTGGACTAAGATTCCTATCAGTTATTATTTATTGAAAACGTGTAAGACCCCTTTAACATTCAATTGTTATAATGCGCTTTATTTTGTTATAACGATAATGTGATGTATAACAATACTTAGATGATATTTAAAGTCAGTACCAAACGTGTTTAAATGTCTATAAAAAAGGTTAGAGTAATACATTTTGTCAGTTCATTTGTGCTTGCCTGTATTTGTTCACGCATGATTCCGCTGTTTATAAAATCATTGTGATGTATTTATATTTTGTAGTTTAGTTACAGTTTCATATAAAACTGGTTATTAGGTTTTTTTTTTAAGATCGAGTCGAGTTGTCTGTTATGAGGAAAAAAAATCCTTTCTGTCATTGCTATGGAACAAAAATATTTATATTACTCGTAACAGATTATAAACATTACTTTAATATATTTAATACTATGTACATTTTATAAGGAGAACGTTGCTCGTGTGTTTTTTTTGAGGTTTTCATTTATTCACTTGTTTATACGGAAAATATGTAATGAAGTTACCGTTTACGTTTGTACGTTATGCTCGGAAATTGAATTAAATTTTCGTTGTAACAAATAAATGGACTTCGTATCCGAAATTGAAACACTTAAAGCACATGTCCTTATTAATATCAAAACTGATATTTAGTATTTCGAAAGTATTAAGTAAATCATTCGTCTCATTTCCTTAATTGAAGGTTTAAGGGTGAAGGTTGCTATATATACGTAAGGTGTAAAACGACTAAAGAAAATTTTGTTATAATTAATTATGCTTTGCTTTTAAATAACTTTTATTTAGCTACTGTTACGATAAGGAACGTTTATTATATTCAAGTTTATAAGAAGAGGAAGAGTTTTGATGAGAATATTAAATTTAAATAAAACTAGTATTTTTCGGATAAACTACGCGTGATTTATTTTTGTAAAAAACTACATACTCTGCCTCGTCTGCCCGTGATCACGGTCGCTGAAAAGTAACCGAAACGTCGGGAGTATGTAGTTTTTTACAAAAATAAATCACGCGTAGTTTATTCGAAAAATATTAGTTTCATTTAAATGAATAAAACTCGCAAAAATCTTAGATCTCATTATGAGAATATTAAATCTTTATTTATATTAAAAAGCAGATTTTGTAATATCTGACCGCATGTCATATCAGATAAATGCGTTGATGTTGGGTTTTTCTTAACGACGCTGCAGCTGTCATGATCTACAACTACAAAATATATACATATAAGGAAATGTATTACTGGGAACAATATTTTTGTTTACTTGTTTCATAGCACATAAGAATCCTTAGTTTTTAATGCATATTGTGATCGTTTTTTCATTTATATTTCGTTATTTGCAAATTTCAATGAATGAACTAATTTGGTGTGATTTAACATATTTTAAGGACATTTATTTATAGCTATAATTCACTCTAACGACAGTAACAGATTTACATTGAAAATACGCACGTGATTTTTAGAATGTTAGGTCAGACTCAGGGTCACATTTAGGTTTTATCAGTGCGTACTGTCCCTTGCAACGAGAGAGCTTTCAAATTAAACAAAACTCAAGATCGCCTTTATATTTGCAAGATCTTATTTCCTTGTATTGCTTGATATAAAAATATATCTTTTGAAAACTTCAACAATAAATATTGTCTAACCATAATATTAATTGATAATATAGAGAGCAATATTAAAAATTACTTACATTGTAACCGGAACTACATTAATTGTGCTGAAAAGGATATGTAATAAAACAATAGAATAAATTATTTACTTATATATATAATTGGTCCCATATATAGTAAAGGTTTTGTATAATATCGTTAGTTTTTGTAAGACACGTTCCACGACAGTCGTGACATTGTTTTATGTTTCATCAAAGGTCGTTATAAGATGTGTGTCGCTTTATATAGAAAGTTTTTTTACATTTAGCTGCGGTACTCTGAAATTATTTAACAACTGTTATATATATAATCATTAATAGAATTCCTTAGAAACATTGTATTGTCATGATATTTCATTCTCGTTTTATTAATTTATAATTAATTTGTACGTAATTTGTTTCACAAAAAAATCTTATTATTGTGAAAAATTAACACAAAAAATATGTTTTTTTTTTGTTTAAATAATGGATATTTTTAGGATAAATAAATTGTTAAAATAATTGTATTGTTCTATCATTATATAATTTATAATCGTCTACGGTTCTAAAGTCTGCTCTTGGCCTTTTTAATGTGAGGCCATTCGAGTTTTATTTGCATTAAACTATTCAACATATGTTCTTATCTATGAAGTTTATTGTTCTCCAATAATGTTAATATAGGCTTTTATTTTTTTAATATAGTTATTTGTATGTACATTGGTAACTGAATGATATGGCTAACCTCATGGCGAATATTGGTGTATAGCTCTGAGAACATTCTGATAATCAATAAGTGACAAAATACGATTTAGTGCATATTTAACTTAAAATGTAATAATGAAATATTTGTATTGGAAGCGGAAGGAAATTGTTAGTCAAGTGACCGTCCTCATTTGACAAATTATATACATAAATTTATATGTCCTTTATAGCAATTCGGTATGCATTTGATATTACAAAGCTAATATAATCAGTTAACTTGCGGAAAAGTTACGAAAGTTATTAAATGATTAATTTAAAGCTTTGCTTCTTCAATATTTTTTAATTAAATTAAATTAATTAAATACGTTATTCTATAAAATTACGCGATTTTATTGGTCATTGTCAACTGTAATTGTTTTTTATCCGTGATTCTAAGTCAATACATTAATTAGACCATATTAGTAAGACCTATTTGTAGCTGGAAATAAATCACCGTGGTGACTAAGTGCGAACAAAAAAACTGGAAATATAATGTTTATACACACTGTAATAATGTTTTTATTAATTGTTATTTTATATTGGTTATTTATGGTTCATAATAATAACAACTATAATGTATTGCGTCTGACTCTAAACAAAATACTTCTTTTTATATTTGAATTTGTAATTATTATATGATTTTTATTTTTGTTTTCTTAATTTTCGCTCCCAAGTTTTGTAAATATGGGATGTTAAAATGGTGTGAGGCTTTAAACCAGGTATGGAAGCAAATACGATTTATGAAATGCTCCAAACATTTCATATAAGTCAAATTTGTATCGGGTTATGTATACATATATGCATGAAAACTGTAACAGAAAAAATATGGCCGTACACATAGTTTTCATACGATAAAGACCGTGACATAGCCAAAGCAAAGCATTAAATAAATTTGGAAGAAATTCTGTCCGAAAGAAAAAATATTTATCCTGGGTTATAAAATACGCAGAGAGCGCTAAAGAGGCTTTGCAAATTGTTTAACAGATAACAACGTGAACATTATCTGACTGCTCCGATTTGTAGGGTGTGAGCTAAGAAGAGTTACTCAGCCACAAAGGTATCAAAACTTCAACAGAAATTTATAAAAATACCATTCTTGAACAGACAGTTAAACAACAGGTAGACGTCTAAACGACTGGGTTTTAAACACAAGAATGCTCCTTGCAGCAAGATTCAAGGTCGGGTCATAAAGTTTGATTCACCCAATTTTGGTTAGAATAAATATTTCGGATTTCACTACAACCGAGATCTGACCGTCGTATAGCCCTGATCTTATTCCATGGGATTATGATTTAATTCGTTTTAGAGTCGACTGCTGTTGATAGCTGGCCTCAACGTTTTAAGGACTTTACTGCAACTATTGGAGACCATTTCAACTCATCTTTTATAATTTTCTTATGGTTTTATATAAATTTATGAAACTAACATACTGCAATAGAAATAAATGTTGCGTGTGAAAAAAATCTTGTTTTCTTTGTGACAACATTTATGAGAAGACTAATAATATCTAAGTAAGATTTTTTGTTGAAATTATAATTTTGAGTGAGATTTCAGGTTTTGTTTATAAATTAAATCTATATTTGTAATATGTATAATCTATATTTACCTCTAATTATATCACAGGTAAACAATGCCGGCGTCAGTAGTATTCGGGAGGAATGAAAAATGTCGTATAAATCGCAACATTTTCGTCCTTGGCTTCGCGTTTATGGTGCACTTTACAGCCTTTCACGGCGCTGCCAATCTGCAAAGCTCCGTGAACACTGATGATGGAGCGGGAACCTTCACGCTGGCAGCTATTTACTTCTCGCTTATCCTCTCTAATATATTTTTACCAGCCGTGGTTATTAAGTGAGTGTGAAGACACATTTATTTAAAATAAATTAAAATATTTAAAAAAAATTGTTGAAGGGATTTACTTGACTCATCTATAATTACAGGTGGTTAGGATGTAAGTGGGCGATTGCGGTATCTTTCATAGCGTATATGCCGTTCATTGCTGCACAGTTCTATCCCTACCTCCATACCCTCGTGCCAGCAGGAATGATGGTCGGTTTCGGCGGTGGACCGCTCTGGTGCGCCAAGTGTACATACTTGTCCGTGGTAAGTATATGTCATTTGTTCAAAACTAGTAAGAAATTTAGTCAAATGTAACTTAGCAAGATTTGTCAGAAAGAGAACCACATTCAATTATTACTACCAGATTATTTCGATTAAACACTTTTTATTACTTCCTGTTTAAAATGTTAGTGTTGTTAATTTAAATTCATTGATCGACCATGAATGATACAGAGTATAACAACTATTGATGTACAAAGGACATTAAGCAAGATGTTTAAAAATCTTTCAGCGTATGAACACTCGGCGAGAATAATTAATTAGGAAGTTTAAATTTTAAATAGCATATATGACTGCTAGATAATACTAGTGGTTCGTACCGAAAATATTAATTTGGCAGAATGACGTGGTTCTAAAACCAAGCAATTTTATTTACATATTTAGGTTGCGGAACCATATTCAAAACTATCAGGAATATCATCCGAGGTGCTGGTGATGAGATTCTTTGGCCTGTTCTTCATGTTTTACCAGATGGCGCAGATATGGGGAAACTTAGTGTCGTCTGCAAGTAAATTGTTTTATATTATGATATTTTTTGAGCACTTTTGTAAAGTCCTAAAAGAAAATAAATGTTTTAGCATGAAATAATCTCCCTGCCCTTTCCTCATTTGCTTAGGGTTGACACAGAATTTATTTTTTTTTGTATAATTTTAAGAATAGAAATGGAAGATTAATATCTAATATTAAAGTATAATTATCATAGTTTTCCGTCAACGAACTTTACATACTCTGATATTGTCTGTTCACAGTCAACAGCATTTTTATATACACGTATGCGTGTGACTCTCGCATATTATGTTTGTACGTTTTTAATAAGAATTTGACTTTCTTCTGTTTTCAGTATTGTCCTCATCTCTTGGAGAGTCCACTGAATTCTTGCTAAATGAAACAGTCGCGTCCAACGCAGCTTCATTAAACAACATCTCTGTTCTAACACAAGATTTAGGAGCAACCTGTGGGGTCAACTTCTGCAATGGTGGTGATGTCCATGTATGTCAAGTAGAAACCTGGTAGTTTTATATTGGAGCTGCATCCCTAAAATGTGGGCATTAAGTCGCAAAACATTACCTCAGTCCCTGTTAAGAAAGATTTGATTAATATTTGTTTTACTAATATTAGATACGAAAATAGACCTCAATCACATTCAGATAAAAAGAATAGCATATATATGTTTACTTGTATGACAGGTAAATACAGTATCGCTTCATTGAAGCTTGGATTAAATTAACGAATTCCACTTTATTTCTTTTATTTCACGTGTGTGCTTATTCAAAATATCGTTCAGTCATATCTTAATTTGTGGTATTTACCCGTCGGAAAACCTGCAGAGAAAAACTTCTTTATGAAAGATATTTATGAAGATTTTTTTTGATATTCTTTAGGAGAATTCGAACCTGCAGCCTCCTTCAGCATTGAAGATCCAGGTGATAGCTGGAGTGTATCTGGCTTGTATGGCCGCTGCGAGTATCCTCGTCGCTGTCGGAGTCGATTCTCTGAATAGGTTCGGTTTGTTTATAGTACTTTTGGAGATTTATAATGGATGTTTACTTAAACTTATTTATTCCAACTTATGAACTAGTTTAAATTTTCTTTGAATCGGAACTGCCCTTATTGTTTCTTTTTCTCTCTCCTCTTACCATTAGATCCATATATATGCACTTAATATAATCTTAACTTCATAAAATCATATTAAAGGTACAACGCAGGTCGTCAAGCTGCCAGTCAAGGTAAGTCCGGTATACATTTGCTGTCGGTGACGCTGCGGCAGTTAAGACACAAGTATCAGTTGCTGCTGTTGCCGGTCATTGGATACATTGGAGCTGAGCAAGCGTTCATGGCCGCCGATTTCACACAGGTTACAGTAATCTGGTATTTAAGGTTATAAATACACTATGTAATAAGTCTTTGAGAGTTATTTAGAGAGACATTCAAATGTTTCTGTTTTATAAATATAAGGGTTACACAATTTTTTGTGTTCTTTTTGAGCTGTTAGATTACCTTGCCCTTACGCATGTTTGCTTTGATTTTGTGTGGTTTTGCTGACAGTTAGTTTAAACCACTCTAATCTGACTTTCCAAACTATATTATTTTGTTAAGAATCTTATTTTACAATTAGATTTAACAAGGTATCAAATGTTTATTTTAAAACTGTCCTAGTTTAAAGTAGTAATATCCTAAAGACACCAAAACAATAGTAAAACGAATTACGTGATTTCCTGTTTGCGGTTTAACACGCAGAGTTTGAAGGTTGAGTCACAAAATGCCTTTCACAGCGTCCATTTATTGTAAACATTTAATATTCTAATGGATGTGTTATTTTTTATTAATCGTTTTCCAACTACCACCTAACTCTTGGAAAAATAAATCATCCTCACCTGTTTTACTTTGAAAAGATTTTTCTTCTCAATATAACATTTTAATTACTTATACTTCGTTTGTTCTACAGGCATTCGTGGGATGTGCGTACGGTATAAGTAATATTGGTTATGTAATGATATGCTTCGGCGTGTTCAACGCTCTCGCCGCACCTATAGCAGGAGCTCTTGTCAAACTAACCGGGAGATATCCGGTCATGTGTACAGCACTTGTGAGTCTTTATGTTTCCTTAATAAAGGCATTTGGCCTTCGAATAACACGTAGTGCGAAGCCATTCATGTTTGGTACAAAAACTATGCGTATGTTCAAATTATATAAATTTGTTAATTTGAATGACTAACATTAAATATTATTATTTATAGCTTTATTGAGTACACAGCATATTTTTTCTTATAACGATTTTTAAATATTGTACTTAATTAATGTTATTCATATGATTCTAATAATACGTTCCAGTTATTAAACCTATGTCTATTGTCGGCACTGATCTCCTGGCGTCCGAACCCCGATCAGTGGCTGGTGTTCTATGGTCTGGCTGCCATCTGGGGCTGCGCTGACGCCGTGTGGCTGGTGCAAGTTAATGGTAATATTTGATATTGCCCTATATTCGATGACAAAGCCTTTTATTCTAAACGAAAAACATATCGTCTGTGACTGTTTCTTCACTGTCAGCAGTAACAAACTCATCGTCATGAAAACCTTTTTCTAAGTGAGTATGGGAGTTACTATCGGGCACTTGATCATACATTACGTATTCAAAAATGACTTCCTGTACGCTTAAATACACATATATAGCTATTCTAATCCGTATCTAAGTAAATCCTGAATTTTCTAATAAACTAATTAATTCAATGTTTCTATAATAGATTTTTTATTTCTTGATAGTTTATTTTAAATTTCAGTATTAACAAATCTGTCAAATTAATATAGTTTTGTATCGTTGTTAAGGTCTAAAGATGATTTTCAATATTTTTAAAAAGATAATTATTCCTTCATCATAGAAAAACTAAAAGTTTTTACACATAAGTAAAATAATAGACCGAGTTGTGGAAAATAAGTTGCCATTTTTTTTTATTTTATGTTGTTCTGTTTTCATTTTTATTATATTAATTCTCTCAAAATAACATATTTTATTTCTCATTTATAAATATTAGGACAAATATATTAGATACTTTTCCCAAAATTTCTTTTTATCGTATTTTAACACACATGCAGATGAAACTGATATTAACCAATAAATTTTTATTGTTTTATCTTGTGTCCTAAATAGCACCTTCATTTTATTTTTCTGTGGTAGTACTTTTGTACTACTTCTTATTTGACATTTAACCAAATTAATTTTTCTACCATAAATTTTATCAAATAATATATAAATTTTACATTTAAATTATTTTTTTCATTTTCAGCACTCTCAGGTATATTATTCCCGGGTAACGAAGAGGCAGCCTATTCAAATTTCCGCCTGTGGGAGGCGACAGGCAGCGTTCTCTCTTACGCTTCAGCACCTTATCTCTGTGTTCGGACAAGGTTAATTCTCATTTATATCATTATTGAATTATAAAAAAATTTTTATAACATTATCAGTCTATAGTATTTTTGTTCCTGGGCTATTTAACGCTATAAAACTAGAGAATTGTCTTTATATCAATAACTAGTAATTATTACGTATCGTAACTATGTTATAGTTGATTATAAACTGATTTCAGATTGTACATTCTGTTGGGGTTGCTGCTCCTGGGCTTCTCAGGATACACTACAATTGAACTCATGGAATATCAAGCGAAGAGGAGACATCACCAGGAGAGGAACTTCGAGCTGGTTTCGGCTAAGGAATAAGAACGATGATAATATTATACAAACTTAAATTACTTACTTCGTAATACTCTTAGACTTGGTAAGACGTAGTTTATGGCACCGTCACACTGCCCATGTTAAATAAACACTATTTATTTTCGTATTTTTTTTTAATTCTTTGCTCATTAATTTATGCACATTGTTTATTTTTGAAAAACAATGTTCCTCATATATAAAACACTCAAACATTGAATGTCGAACGTTCAAATACATAATATTTAGTTCGTTAGAAATGTAAATCAAAACTTAAGGTGTCTATGGACATAGAATTTGTAACATTAAAACTAATAATAAATAAAAGGTAAAATGAGAACAGTCAGTTTGAATAAATCATTCGTTTTATTCTCTTCCACATAAATACTTAAGGTCGGAACAATGTCTCATCCGTATTATATCTAATCAAGCCTAAAACTAAACTAAGTACTTAGTTATATGAAAGGAAATTAACAAGTGACTAAAACCACATCATACATTATAGTCCACAACGAACACAGACACGCGGACACATCGACAGCGGATGGAAATACATTCGGAAGCCGGAGAGATATAGACAGAATTTGTTAAATAAGCTTCCCACCATGACTCGGATTCATACACGATTGGCAGAAGTAATATAATGGACATGTCGTAACATGAGTTGGGTAGAAGTTTTTAAACAAAACAGTTATTTACATGTGCTAATACAGTCCGAGTCATTCTACGACATGTCCATATTATTACTATCGTAAAAATTAGCTTCGATCTTTCGAGTTGCATAGACTTTTGGAGGAATGCTTCATAACTTATGACATCACTCATACAGAATACAATCGCTAGGTACATAAGTCACTGGTCCGTTAGTAACTGATGGATATAATATTGTCTTAATAATAAAATATTATTAATCGACAAATTCGTTATAATTCTTAATGTTTTAATTATAGTATTATCATCGTCCGATTTAAAGCGTACAACCGTAATACTTTTGAAAAAAACAAATTATATTTTATTATATATATAATCTTATAAATGTTTAGTCGGGAAGACATCGAATAAGGCACGAAATATATTTCACCTGTAACTATTCATTAGCACCTCGGTTCACTTAATGATAACTATTGGATGAAAAATATATAGAATACTTACAGAAACAAAAAATACAAATCAAATTTAAATTTAAATAATTCAAGCATACAATTATAAATATTACCATTTCGAAATATGTATATCGTTCAAAAAATATACTATTTTGGCAGTTAAGGAGATTACCACAGAACGGATGTTAAACCAACTATAATATTGTCGCAATAATCTACTTACAGGATTAAAATTATTATTATCATTACAATGATTTTTAAATGTCGTACGTCCGTATTTACAATCCTTACGATAGCGATCCAACATTTTATTATGACGAGTCGATATATAGTGTAATACACATACAAACATACAGACTTCAGCGATCTCTATTTCAAATATAAAAACCGCTTTGGACTGTAATACCATTAATGAGCTTTCTTCAGGTGTGATGAGAATAAATGCTATCTATATGATATAGTTACAATAATATAATTGTATACACGTATACATATATGTATATATTTATATACAGACATTTTGTAACATTGTGACCCTGTAATAATAATAAGACGTACATATGTAAGTTAGCCTCGATAACTTTCAAATGATTTCTTTACATAAAAAAAGGCCATATTATTTACAGAATATGTTCTATAATTACAAGTAGATATAAAATATTCTATTAGGGTCTTTTAGCACCGAAATTTATATAACTCTACCGGGAATTCTGTATGGACATACAAAAAACCTTTACGTTTTAAGGACACAACACTTTATGGACGGCAACATTATTATTTACATAATTCTTATACACTATTCATTATAAACTAAAGCGTCTTAAATGAAACTAAATGCAAAAATTATATAAACAGGAAGACTATGAAATTGACACTAAAATTTTGTTACGCCATGTCATATACAGCAATATAATTATCATCAAAGTGATTGATCGATAGTGATTATCTCATCATTAATTACATTTTATTAAAGAATTAAATATACAAACACAAATTAGGTTCAAAAGAACAACATCAGTTAAATGTAGTTCAAGTTACGCTGGACATCTACCCATTGAGTTCTTTAAATCGTAACTAAAGCGTAGTGAAACTTGCGTTGGCTCTATAATGACAAAATATTTTCCTATGCGATAGTAAATTGCTATATAAAATTATGCGTAAATTAAAATTCGACACTATGAGATGTTCTAAAACATAATAGAAGCACCAACATATTTCTATACATCAACAAACTACCGCCGCACGTAACACGCAATATACTCTAAGGCTATGTTTCATAAAAATATACAACCTGTATCAAACTATATGAAACAAACTATATATTAGCTACATATGAATTAAAACTAACTGGGACTGGTTGTGTTACTTCTGGGTTCTGTTTTGAGTGACGATCCGTTAACTTTGGGAGCGGTGGTCGTCGTGGGCGCTGTTGTCGCTGTGGCCGTGGTCGCGGTCAAGGCAGCCGCCGCGACGCACTGTGCGCAAGGTTCCAACCGCCTTGCCACCACTGCTCTAAGTTTCAGAGCTGGTCCCAACTTCATTTGCAACATCCCGGTGAGATGCTCCTCTGTAAGCAGCGGCAATCCCGACCCATCTATTCTCTGATCGCGGAAATTCTGAAAAAAGAAAAAAATTATTACACAAATCGTAAACATCATAAATATGCACCGTTTTTGTCTACATAATTATATCTGAATGAAATGTATAGATGGTTACTGGTACGATAAACGAAATGTGTTTACTATATTAACCCACAACAATGTCCCGCTAAAATGTTTTTATAAAATAATTTGCAAAACAAATGGACGTCGATAAAAACTGTGGAGTCGGCCCGGCAGGTTGTGGGAAGCTCGACAAACTTTAATAGTTTATAAGAGAGAGGCCGGTTGTCGAGCACCTGTCGTGGTGACACGCACGATAGCGCGACTGGCGCACCTTGATAGTTGTTATCAAATTCGTCAATCCTCCAACTGAGGCGTGACCATGACTGGCCTAAATTTCTTTTAAAAAAAATTTTGTATATTTAATTTTTGTTAAAAAATCCTTTTGCCTGCACTACGTATGGCAGACCACACGGCGAGAGTAATATGAACTGTAATATCTGCCAGTGTCTCTCACGTATCAAAACTGTTCAATGTGGTCGCCACGGGTCGCGGCCGCTGTGTGCACCGTCCACCGTCCAGCGACCTGTCATCTCCGCGGGAACGTTGACAAAAAGCGCGCCGGCTACGTGACGTCCTGTCGCCCTCTCCCCCTCCCCCTCCCTCACCACACCTCTCCATCAGCCCCCCCTCGTTCATCTTCACGCTCGACCACTTTTTACCGCGCGACATTTGCCCGGAGTTCGATCCGTGTCATCCGACGTATTCCTTTTTTAAATTGCGATGGTATTCGACTATTTTATTTTTCATCTCATTTCATTTTATATACTTTTTATACTCTTTTAATACCGCTCCGAGATGTGAGCCGCGAGTAACCGATCGTCCGGCGGTAAAGTGACGGCGTACAAAAAACTCTATGAATAATTAAAGCGAGATAGAGAAGCCGTTGGATAGATCATGGGAACGGAATTATTCAGCGACGGTGAGCATCACCGGCCCCAGACGGCTGCGTTGAAGGACAGGTCAATTTGCTAAAGACATGTTATTCCACCTTTGCAGTTGGTGTTCACCTCGGCGACATGTTTCCTTTAAACTTTATATAAAGTGGTAACATTTATATTAAAATATGCAGGGAAGAGTAAAAAGAATAAAATTCTCTTTTTTATAGATCTCGTATAATGCGAAATGTTTATTCCGTCCGGAGCAACCTTGTAGGAATATTTAAAATACGGTTTGGGGGCATATTTAAATTTAATAGGGGTTACAGAGCCGTAAAATTGTACTGGGTCTCTAATGCTCGTGCCCCGGGGTCAGGAGTGACCCATGTTAAACTAAACGAACTGGAATGATATCAGACAAAATTGTTTAATTAGGGATCAAATTGACGGTTCCGAGAAACCTTCATACCTATATTTTGTTTTTTATATCGAGAAAGTTTTTGTACCTTAGTCATGTATTTAGTATAAAGTTAGGACCGCTTTTACCACAAATAACATAGCAAGAGGACGATGTAAATAGAAGATAAACAAAAACCAGGACAGGAAAAAATGTCTTCTCATCAATTAACTGGCTATCAACTTTGAGGTATACAGCCTAGCATTATAGATAAACGATTGCTTGTCTGGATAATATTCAACCCTAAAGGCGAGCCATAAGTTAAAAACACATGAGGCACAGCCTTTTACGATGGCCGTAGTTAGCAGGCAGAAACTGCGTATAGCCCGTGGCCATGAACCGATGTTTAAATTGCGCCCGTGTAGCCACAGCAGCCGCATCCCGAACAGGTTGTGGAGCAAAAAAGGTTAAAGTATGTTCCCCTGGGGGCCGCAGGGTGAGGTGAAGTGGACTGCGCGGGGGCAGGGGACAGGGGGCAGGGGGTAATGACAGGGGCGGCACGGCGCCCGAGGCGGCTACTGCGCAAATTGATGCCTGCGCCCTCTGTGGAACCTTTGCTCCCGGCTAGTGATGCGCCACATGATAATTTATGGTGCTCTAGGAGTTAGGCTAGTTATAAAGGCAGGTGCTCTCTCCATCGTGTTCAAAGATACCTAATAAATTTTCTATAAATTGTTGACGTCATGCTAAATTAAAATGTCTCGATAAACATTTTTACTCTTAATGTTGAAGTTATATTAAAAATTAGTTATATTTAAATAAATAGTAGCTAAATATTATATTTTATTATATAAAATTACCACTATAAAATAGCAATGAAGTCAAAACTTGTGCGTGTAATCACGTAAAAAAAACAAATATTGTTCTCCAACAAAGAACTAATTACAATTTATAGTGAATGCGATCAGACAATTATAAAAATGACTATCGACATCGATGTAATTATCGGCAGTACGCATCACTATCGGAGGCAATTTAAAGATTGCTATTAACTTTAGAGCATGAACGTACTGGCTTATATTTAGTGCTGACGGTCGGCGGCTGTGCTCTCTCGATAATTACATCCAAGATGGTTTTATTTTATAAGAGGCGAGGGGTCATGGGACCATTGAAATTCCTTTTTTTTTTATATTAACAATCGTTATTTTTCATTAATGTTGGGACTTTCTAACTTTTACTAGTAATTCTTTATATACTTGCCAATACTCTATTAAAAGAAATTACTTCATTAATAATATGCTGTGTAACGTTCACTTTCATGCAACAAGACTAGTGTTATATACTGTTATTATGGTATGGTTATTGGGACGAACATTTAAGATTAAATATTTGATCTTATTTCACTTACATTACAAAGGTAAATACTTATTTGTAGCAACAATTATTGTTCAATTTAAAATATATAACAAGCAAAGGTACCTACTGTTCCTGTTTGCTACAGCTAACTCATTAAGTTCCATATTTTCTATGGAGATAATTTGTTTATTATTCTTCATTTTAAAATTCCGTAATTTTTATGCCAATAAAATACCTTTGTAGTCAATATACAGAATAAGAGCCAAGTACGAGCCAAATGTATTACTTTAAATTTTATTCGATGTCTATGAAGATAAACGAAATTAAACTTTAAAGTGAGTCTATGGCACATACATCATTTCCTTAGTCCGTTTTAGAACAATTAGAAATTTATTTGTTTCTTGCCAATCAACAGCTGTTCCTGAATGCTAACGAAAATTATTACGTAGCCAACATCGTGTTATAACAACTTTAATCGTTATAGAAAGTTTATAGTTAGGAACGTAGCAGTTAAGCTTCTATATAATTGGAAAATATCAGACGTTTGCTGGTGGGTGTGGCGTTCGATGCCCGTGGCTGTCCGAGACGCACTGAGTTAGAGCTGTGTGAGTGATTGAGATGAAGATATGCGCCTGCGCAGGTGGGCGGGGCCTCTACTTCCGAATACCTACGATGCCTTCCGAACTTGTACTCCGAAACCGCCCAGTCCGAATGAACGTGAAGGCACTTTTGACCTCCAACTTTTAAACATTGTGCTTCTCATTAAATTTCTTTACTGGATCAATATATTTTGGTCATTAAAATAACACGAAAGTCAGAGTTATTTGGAGTTATAATATTACGTTATAGACCAATATATAGTAGCTGTAAGACATAAAAACCAGTCATCAAGTAGTCAAAATATTTACATTAAAGAAGTTAAAAAATGTAATCAACGCGATTGAAACAAATCGCAGCTGGAAAATTTAACGGTTATTTATCTAGCGAATCGGTTGCTCTTAATTGAATTAGCTGCGTTTAAATTAACTTAGGGTCAGCAAGGTTATTTAATGCCAACAGTTAATTGCTTGGCCTGATAAAGCGTTCTGATCAAGGCACAAGGTCATGGTGGACTTTATTCATTCAATGAAGCACGGTCAAAATAATATTATTTTATAATAAACTCTGATTACTTTTTTTTTAACGATTTGCCTTCTTAATACGATCATGCAGAAAATAAAAATATTGACTGGAAATAAATGTTCTTATATATTGGTATAAACATGTATAAAATTTGTCTCGGATCTTTTATCTCACAGCATCATAACAAAAACATGATTTTCAAACAACCATCAAACTGGTTCAAGTTTCATCACACAGCGGCGTCATTTCCTGCACCATCTATAACAGCCTGCGGTACCAATATTCAATCACAACAATAATTCGTATCAAAGTGCACGAGGGCGATGCTCCTCGCACCTCATCGCACCTAGCACCGTTAAACAAACACCCGCCCGGAGCATCCGAGACTCCGCTGTGGAAATCTGTTATTTTGCTAACACTGAACATAGATTTGTTGCTCTCGAGTACGTTCTATATGTAAGCACTTAAATTAAATACAAAATTATGCTCGGATGTTTATTTACTGTACTACAATTTGTATTCTATTCTAATATAGTACTATTATTTCATTTCTTTACAAATATGCTTGAATGCTAAAATTTCAATAAGGATGATGATGTCAAATCGTACCTGATTCAGTTTTTTGCTAATAAAAACCAGAAGTTTTATGATCGTGGGATTATAATGTTGTCTAGAAGATGGCAAAAGGTTATTGGTCAAAATGGTAATACATTACAGAATAAAGCTATTTTTATATTATTTCTATATGCCATGAAATAACTGTCTTTGATTTTCAAAAAAAAAAAAACCATTTATATGGGATTGTACGTTTTTAAGAGACTTAATACAATTGTTATTGTAGTTTCAACCCAGTTGCTGATTATTATGTTATAATGAAATGAGTCCGAGGATGTGCACTAGGGCTTTTAACTTTCCACAAGCAGAATGTATAGTTTTTCTTCTCGAACTTCCAACAGCTACTTACTTCAAACACAAAGCAGTGCTATATTTTAGTCAGTTAAGTTCAAAAAGTTGTTAAATTGTACAATTATAAGTAATGTTGCATTTATATAAACAAGTGAATGATAAATATTTGTTTCGCGTGATTACCGAGCCATTAAGTATTATTGTTCGTATAAATGGTTTTTGTAACATTGACCTCTAGTCTAAGTAAATAACAATTAAAACTAAATGTTCCGATAACCTGTAATATCAAATACAACCTAAGTCGCAAGAGAGGTGCGGCGGGTCGCGGCGCAGTGAAACGATCTACGAATCATCGACTCAGTAGATATTATCATGGCTCGTGCCTCCTGTAACTTCGACCGAGTGTTGTGTCTATGTCGATTTATAAATTGCATATTCTTATTAATATATATTAAAAACAAATTCTAATACTTTATGACACTTAATTGATATAAGTCATCCGAAGTCATTTATTATATTAAAATATTTTAATCGCTTAATGAGAAATGTAATTATATTCGTCAATAAAGTTTAAGACAATATTAATTATTGTATTTTATAATTAATCTGTGTGGTCTGCTCGAGTCAATATTCCGTTCTGTGGGTAGTTTAGTGTCGCACGTGGCTCTCTCTAGCGGACGCGCGCCGACACTTCATGTCGTGCACGAGCCTCAGAGATCATTATCATGAATCACCTCCACTATATTTCCTCCTCGCTCCAATCACACTTTGTTACTTTGACATTTAATCGGGTGCGCCACCATTTACTTTTTAAATTGATTTAAAGTCAACAGTCGGGTGGTCCTCTTTCTATTACTTATCTTTCTGTAAATTTGTGATAGTACATTTTACTTTTTGTGTTTTCTTTACATTTTATTGCTACAATTTTGTTCCAATTAATCTTTTTACAATAAAGCCGCTTTACATAAACCCTCCAGGCTCGATTACATGTTACATAAATTTTTAACTAAAGTAGTAGAGTCTTGTCTTATCCAACATTCTCAAAGTCGAATGTGCAATTTACGCACATAAGCAACACAATTGTTTATAGAGGCTTTAATACTGTACGCAACTTGTAAGGTGGTGTTCTACCTCCGAGATCCGATAATCCCATTAGCGATCGAGTGTACTCGCTATACCATAGGTGTATAGAAAAAAACACTATCAGCTGTTTTGTTAACAGCTTTCTAGAAAATCTCAGCATCAGTACTTAGTGTTATAAGCGTTAAGGACTGAAAGTAAACGATTTGTATTTTGTTTACAAAACTTTGTACATATAATTAATGAAACACCTTGTTGATAAAATAATATTAGATCGACAATCTTCAAACAGCTGTGTTAATATTGCAATAATATCCCGTTAAAATCTATAACAAAATATGCATAATAATATAGTTAGTTAAGTTGGCGGCCATTTGTCTGCGGCCTTCTTATCTGGGTTATTTCAAAAGCGATCAGATGCTTGGAACAATGGCCGCGCACTAAACAGTGAGCTGGTACACTATCTGCCAATTTATACGCAGATTTAGATAAAGTGTTTATCTTTATTAAGAGCATTAGTTAAGTAAGACAATAAATTAGCTGGCGGGGTATAGATTGCATTATAAATCGGATCGTTATTAGCCGGGGCGCTTTCATCGGATAAGTGCGGTGGCAGAATGCATGCACCTTATATGGTACGCGGATACGCTTCTATGGTCACCATAATACCGATATTGACTTTGTCTTATCGGCCGGGGACAAATTTATGAAGAGCGAGTTACGGTAAAGGACATGTGTGAGACAAGATTGTTTATTGTTATTGTTTGAAGTAACCATACGGTGAGGTTATGTTTGCTGATATACATGTAACATAATGGCAGAAAATTAATTTATTGAAGCTTTTTGATACATTGAAATCTACAAGTTTATTATTATTATTAGCATTATCTAGGCGAAACTTTTCTTTTAATTCTAAACACAATTCGAATGCACAATGCTAAGTGGTCAATCTAAATATGGTAGTATCTGTGTTGTATCCCTGTGGTTCGCGACAAGGTATCTCGTACGTTTGTATGTCCATTCGCCCGTACCACCTGAATATGCATGAGATGGTTACTTGGTTATCTCAGTCCTTGTCTTACGCGGCGTTATGTCGCTTACATTGTGTTATGACAATGTTCCATTTCATTATAATGAAATATATTATGCTAAGAATAAACTATCAAGACAAGTCTCGCTTGATACTTGTTGTAATACTGTTATAAAATTAATTATTTTTTTCCTGTATTTAAACTAACTAACCAGTCTAAGCTTTAAATCTTATCGGATTCAAATCTGGTTCATAATCAGTAACGTTCCAGCTTCTCATGACAGCTGGGGAATATTACAAATCACCTTTTACGGGTGAAACAGTCAGTAAATCTGGCCGGTACACCCACTTGTGCACTGTAATAGATTCATACGTAATTGAACAATTTGAACTCTATGCTTTTATTATTAAGGAGCACGGTGTCAATGTGTTGGTGCACTCCGAGCTGATGCTATCTCCTCATCGGTCTCAATGGTCTCTTTGTGCTGGTGTCGCAGACGGTAAATGAGGTGTAACCGGCCATTTTGATTGTGGAACACTGATAATTGTATCGTTTTACAATTTCAAATTACAATAAAGCTTGATTGCTTTAATGTTACCTACACTTTAATATAATTTCAAATAATATTTTCACATACAACACCTAATTTCAGTTACATTTACCAAATATTCCATTTTGTTTTTTTGCCGTAGACATTTCTTATAAATCGTATTATTATTATGGAACGCAAACAGAAACTAATCGAATAGAACAAACAATGCGGTTTTGTTACGATCGTAAAAGTGATCAAAACTAGCGGTCAACATGAATCTATTCCAAACGAACGGAAAACAGCAAATAATGAAGGCTATTACACGTAGCTATCATGAGGGTTTCCTTTTAAAGGCGAGCGAGCGCTCGACATCCGGCCACTAAACGGAATCGTATGGAGTAGGCCAGTCTAGAGATCTCTCTTTAATTATATTGTTATGTCGATGGAGCCGGGTCGTGGGGTTACATAAAATAGATTATCTTTATAAGATACACCGCTGCCGCTCTCTGAATAGCCCCTTTCATATCAGCTATCGGTTTCTTTTTTGGAACTCCGCCTGAGGTCATTATCGCTACGATTGATTGCTTTTTTTTTAATTTTCGGACATTTGTGTAGTTTCAGGTCACCGTTTTAGATATATTATATTTATATATATATACGAGAAATATACATACATATGTTGCTTATACATCTTATTAACTTTATAAATAATATATATGTATATATATCAATTCTATAAAAAAATGGATGTTATCACATTTTAAATTTTAAACAAGCACACAGACTTCTTATTCTGTTTTGACAAATGTTGCAAGAATTCAATGCAATTTGTAGCCAAACAGTATCTTGTATACAATACTTTCTCTATAACGTTAATTTTATATTTAAATAACAAATATAAAATAATAATGGACACGAAAATATGACTCAAGTTTTAGATGTGTTTTACAATTCCTATGTCCAGATTTTCTATTCGAAGAGAAAGGCAACGCATGTTATATCCTAGTAATCCGTATGACAGTAAACACTCTGTGATTACTATACATCTAATGTGTTACTGTTTTTAATAAAATGTCACAATGTTTCATGAAACATGTTATAAGATATTAAAGCTGTGTGACTTGTCGTCAACTATTTATTCTGGCTCGTGACGACGCCATTATCTCACTTTCGATTCAATATGACGACATAATTGTAACATCGGCGTGTCACGGCAATACGGCGTTAATGCTAAATATGGTCGCGACGCACTTTGTTTATTTAGATCAGGCGCTTTCAATAAAATCATACCGCTCTCTAATCTCTATATAGTTTGCCCAGAGCTCGTAAACCGTAACAGTCTATAATTTGGTGATTGTTTGTCTATAGTAGGTGGGTCCTCATTGATCTACAATTAGGTGCTGGGGGGCAGAGACACATCGACCTCGCATACTTCAATTTGACATTTAGCCCCGATGACCTTTCATCTATTTTTGAGGTCCCGTTCGACTCCTACGATGAATTATTATTCATCGGCATTATCTCTGTTACGAGCCAGACCCACGTTTCGCCCACGCAGTGAAACAAACTAGATCCTTACTTTATTGTGGCAGTATTTTTTATTGACGAGCAAGTTTTTATTATAATCGATTTATTTATTTACGTCCATCCATCTACCGGATAATACTCTCATACACAATGTTTACATTTTCCAGTTCACGATCAATTCCATTATGAATATATTTTTGACAGTTTCTGGTGTTTTTTTTTCGGTAATCTTAACGCCGATTTGTTAAATTTCTTCTTTGATCTAAGTGGCTATAAAACAGACGTGTATTTGGGGGAAATGATTTTTTAACGACCAAAGAATTTCATAATGTTTGATAATGTAATGACTTTATTTAAGCCACAAATGTAACCGTTAAATTATGTTTAATGTCGGACGTGAATGAGGTGTTCATAATAACTTTCTCTTAAGTTATTATGTGATTATAGATATTTCATTGTTTTGATACGGTAGCCAATTTATTTGATTTAAAACAATTGCATAAAAATGTAAACATTCCCGAAATGATTTTCACTTACGTCAATATTACCATATAGAGGAATATGTTTTCAATATTAATAAAATTATGCAAAGCTCGATTGACTGACACTCAAAGTCAAGCTAGGAGGCCTTAACCTGTAAGCTTAGGCCTCCCACAAGTAAAAACCCAGGAAGGCTTAGAACTTGTTTGGCTGTAATGACGCTGTAGACTCCACACATGATTTCCTACGAGCGAATATTAAGTTAGAAAATTAAAAATATTTATGATGGAGACATTATTTATTATCTTAGGAAGTGTCGACTATAAATTAACATCCAGCGAAGCGAGAGGGTTAGAAAGCTGGTCATTAGACGAGGCTGTCATTAGTCGGATTAGTTTCAAAATTGCTAAGTCTGTGTAAGTGTATAAAGTACAAAAACCTTTCACCTCAATGGCGTGTTAAGTATTGCATTTGTCGAGAGGTTAGCTCGAAGGACGGCAGTACCTCATCGCTGGAGGGCTGCGCACGCGCCGATGTTAGATTAGGTCCCAATAAACGTGGCCGGCTGCACTATAACGGCACGTTTTATTCCATTCTAAGGTCGCGGATCATCCTAAACTATATATTCACTCTTACAAGCACGTTATCTTACATGTTGTTCGTTTATTTTGAGTGTCACGAAACTGAATTGATCAATTCTTAATTAATATTAAATACATAACATTCGATGTTGTTGTATCAACGATAGTGACGAATATTAAAGGTATATCAAATGTGGATAATTGAAATTTCTCATAGAGGAAAAATCGCAAATTTTTATAAATAAATAAATAAATGTAAGAGGACACAGTTATAAATCGGAAACTGCGACACTAGCAACCAAATGACAGTCATTTAAAAGACACCGCAATCCGAGTCACTGCAACCAAAGACTTTATATTTTCCATTACAAATAATTTATATTACTATCGTCTGTATGTCATTACGACTAGTGGGTGGCTGGGCAAACTTAATGATGACTGTTGTACCGTGATGGTATTTCATCAAAACTAGAACACATTCATCACAAAATGTAACAAACATATATTTTTGATGTTTAATATTAATAACGTCAAGGAAATCTGTTTATATTGACCGCATGTGTTTACTTTCACTTGAGCGTTCGACAGCCTTTAGTTTGTTAAAACGTAACATTGCTATTGTTTTACTAGATTGTTATTAATAAAATATCAAAGAAATGAAATGTAATCGCTCTAAGACTTTCTCTATTAATAGTAGTGATAAATCGATGTTGTTTATAAAATCGTAAAAATATTTAGTTCAAATTTATCTCCAATGAACACGTTTCGAGTCATGATAGCCCTATATGTTGTATACATATTAATAAAAGTTAAATTAATTGAAAACCGACCGTATAACAAGCCTTTAGTATGTTAATATATTTTATTCGTACACATTTCGATTCCTACATCATAGAATTTACGGTGCGAGAATATCGATCATCGTAGAATGTTATGAGGCTTGGAGGCTGGTAGAGAAACTCTCGCCACCCAGGGCGGTGAGCGTGCGTTCAACTGGAAAATTTGATACAAAATCATCCATAAATATTGCATTACCTTTGGCTATAATCAAAAAACTTTATATACCAATGATATATATCTAGATAAAGCAGTTTACCCAAACTGAAGGAAATTTAGAATCGTGATACGTTTAGTAATTTATGCTCGCGTATAAAGTCCACAGATTATTATATCAATTGCATTGCATTTGCCGTGACAGGCAGCAATCTTAAATAATTGAGCACCAGCGACTACACGCGGCTCACTTGTTACGAACAAGAGCTGAATTCAAATGAATCGACGACCTGATAGCTTTTGCAACGACATGCAAATCACACCGCTACTACGCTCTCTCGAACTTACATTTAATACGATCCGTGTTTCACTCACGATGATATTGTGCGCCTTATGAAAGTTAAACGTTAAACTGTACTGTGCTGTACAGTTTTATTTATACATTATTACCGTCTGTAAAACTGTATTGATCAATTAAATCTATTCCACGTTTAATGCAAGATTCTGGAGCTAACAGTAATTTATTATTAAAAGTGATTACTACTGGTTAACATTAAAGTTAATAGTTTAAAGTTCATTTGCATAAGATATCTGTGTTATCAGGCTTGCTTAATTAAATATCGGCCTTCGTTATATAATCGTCAGCTCCATCCGGGACGCGACAGGTCTATGTCGATAACTTACTAATCTAACAAGTGAATATTACTTGACTTTGTATGAGTTGTTAAGTTCATTTACGTTATTTATTTGTTGCTTATATTTTATAACAAATTTATTTAAGTGTTCGTAATGTCTTAAGTGCAATTAAATTTTAAAATAAATATCATACGATCTATAAAATTGTATAAATTTCATTGTAAGTATATTTTCTCCAAAGCAACTGCTAAGTTAATATAATTAAATATATGTTATGTTATGTTATGTTTTTTTATTTAATAAGAATGAAAATGAGCCCAAGTTTGAAAAACGAGATAAACTCGTTTCACTTCGACAGATGTCACCGGGTGAGTTGGACAAATGATAGTGGTTGAGGGAATTCTTGTTCTCCTATTAGGATTATCATACGCTCAGTCAAACTTGTTTACGCTATACATATATTTTAAGTTAATATGAAGTCTAGAATAGTTGCTCCTAATATGGTTAGATTGAACGGCGATATATTTTAAATATTCAACGCCTGCGCAGAAATTAAAATGATAGCGACAAAAAGTTGTTTCGTTTAATTTTTATTTATAGAGAATCTGAAGATAAAATGGGTATTCTTAAGAAGTGAGACAGAATATTCATAATGTAAACACTTTATTTAAGTCACAGTTATAATGTATATATTTTTATATATAGAACCGTTGGAGAGGTCATCCCCCACAAACGGTTTTTATGTTTTTTTTTTTGCATCGACCAAGCTTATGTTAAGTGTTATCTTTTCAAAGAAAGAGTAAGTGTTTCAGGATGGGGCAACTTTAGGCTGTAACTTCTTGGCTGTTAATTCAAATGACAACGAGAAAAAGTTTCTCAGAAGTAATGTCAAGTGTCATTATAAAAATTCCTTATGTCGGGAATCTAGATTTTATCAGCAATTTTATTATAAAACCCCTTAATAGCTTAACAAATCTCTAAAGCTTTTATGACTTTTCGTCTCTGAAAAGTGCAAAAATTGTAAATTCTGCTATTGGTCACGATACTCATTTTAGAAATAATATTGTGATGCAAGTATCAAGTCCACTTTATCGCTTTTACGTCAAACCTCGCAACAAATTGACAAACCATAAACATAATCTAGTTAAAATTTATTTGTTTGTTTACTAAAAGTATTCTCTATTACGACAGGCCGTTGTAAAATTACAGCAACAACAATTCAGTCTAAATCGCTAAGCTGGACATTTAGTCGCTTTAAATTCGCAATCATTGAACCCATAACGATAATCTTGCTGACCAATAAATAGCACAATAAAAAGCTTACCAGGAAACACGGGGACAAAGACAGCGATCATTATGTCTCAGTGTCATTGGAATGGTCTTTTAAATCAACGCGGCAAGAATTGCTGTACTTTCGTTGACATTCCTAGATTGAAAGGTCGCAGGCTGGTCCGTCATAGCTGTCATTACGCCAGATGCCGGCTGTGCGGCGTGATTGTCATCCATTATGCGCACGCGTCCGTTTCCACGGAAACCAAAGTAATTTCCTCCGACGCTGATTGTTGGTGTGAAATAGAGTAATCTCCGTGTACAACGGTCAATCGTTGCAATTGATTTTGCATTAAGGTGCAATGAGAGAAAACAGTACAAGGAAACTATCATTACAAAAAGTCTTTTTCTTCTATTTGCAAAAAAAGTGATATTGGGGACGCGATGGCTCCCAGAGGTAGGGATCAAAATTGAAGAGCGTGTGACTTCCTACGTGTTCAATAACTGAGATGGCAAAGTTATCAAGAAAGCAATATTGCACAATCTTGAAAATGTCCATAAAATAGGTTCAGGTAATGTCTCCTACGTGTTTCGATCGTCATTTCTGAAATATCCTTTAACTTACACTCGTCCTTATTTATCTGACTTTGATTCTCTATACCTATTAAGTTACGGCAAACAGTAGGTACTATCAAATTTATGTTTATATAACACTTGAATAGCATTTTTCCCTAAATGAATAAGATAAATAAAGATGTCATTATGCTACAGCTAAAGTAAAATAAATTTAGGATCATCGACAGGCACGAATGCATCTATCGGTATACACCACACAGCCAAACAAACGAGGTAGAGGACCGATAGCATCTACGGAACCCGCTCTCAGCCGCTATCCTCTCATCTAGACATCTCTATTTAAATACAAGCACCAAGACCATTGAACTAAATTAAATGCTCCAATGCAAAATTAAACTCCTCCTATTTGGGATATAAATTGGCAGGTAATGGTATATAGCGAGGCCACTCTATATGGGCGGTCTGTTGGCTACTCAATTATGTTGCTGATAATAGTTTGTTCTATCAATTGTTCATATGTTAATTTTGTTCAATATTCAAAATGCAATCGAACACTAGTTTCACATCGACCCAGCTTCATTGTTTTAGCTACAGTAAACTGTTCATCGTTAACAGCCAACGATTTAAAACACAAAGTTAAATCAGTTTAATGATAAGATAAAATTAATAGATAGCATTTAATTCCGACTAGAATATTATAAATATAGATATTATTATTCTCTTGATATTAATTATTATTTGAATGCTACTATACGTATACAAAACGATCGTTAAGCTAATTTAAAGTTGAAATAAACGGAGAGCTTGGATATTGCAGTACTAACAAATGTTGTCATGAATATCACTTTAGTGTTTCGTGATCTCAGCTTGAAACAGAGCCGAACTCAACGGATATTTATTTTGGAGCAAACATTATCATAAACATAGACAAACTATATATATTATGCAAACGCTTTCACAAACATCAGTGACATTAAATAATTTACTAAAACTAATAAAAAAAATACGGCAGCCTGAAATGAATTAAAAAAAGGATATCAGAATGCAGGTGAAGCTGTATCATTCTGTGAGAAACGAGCAGTGATGTGACCATTAAAAACTGGTATTACCATACTGTATGAATGCAAACATACTCCCAGTGTCGGTGGTCCGGGACACCTATTAGCCGGTCGAAGCTATCGTCTCTCATCGGACACACGGACGCACACCGGCTAAACAAACCTCACAATATATTGCATGTTCCATGGAGACAGATTAAATTTTTCACTAAGTTCAACTTGTGGTCAAACACGCGAGGCAATAATCGGGAGGTTCCTCTTTTTATTTTCTCATAATAATTGCAAATTGCACATTAGTATATGGACTTATCGATTACCGTATACTGAATTATAGCAGCACAAATTTATTAAACAATTTAAACTTACGAGATATTATATATCAGTCTAATATAAAATTGTATTACTTATTTCAAAATCCTTCGAATAATAGTAAGTAGGGTTATTACGTGGTCATTCATGTTGACACAAGGTCATAGTTCATGAGTCACAGTTATTGAAGTGATAAGTTTACATTCAGTCAATTTAACAGTCTACAAGTATTTTTACCTTTTACTACACAATAGAAACTAAAGAATAATATAATAGAATTCAGGGAAAGCTTCATTTCATTAAAATTATCATTGATTATCTTGAACACATTCTCTATTAATGTGTTGAATATATTAAATGAAAGTAAAATTAATTAGTTTATCGTCGTTTGCAACAGTGATCATTATTTATATGTGATGACTCCAGTTGCTAAATGTCTCGGGTGCGTCTAAGTAACCCAGACCCGACAACGATGGACCAGCTCACGGAGAAAGCTTGCTCGACTTTAATTCTGTTATTGGCAATTGCTACAATAAAATAGAAAATTTATCAAGATCTAAGGTTCCGTATTATTTTTATAAATTCAACATTATGTAATATAATTTGATGTGTCATGAGATAATGGACAATATCGTAATATTTGACAAATTTGTAAGAACGAAGATGCTAAATTACAACAATACTTACAGAAATTTAATGTAAAATAATTGTTTTGAACTATAATAACGATAATGATTATTATTAAAATCGACATTTTATATTATTGGTATACAAGGTGCGGAATCTCAACGTAGAAAATTATATTACATAATCGTACATGCCTTCAATGACCCTCGGTCTTGCGCCAAATTAAGAAGAGCAATAAATCTGTAACATCATTAACTCAACTCTCGTGGCAACATAAAATTAACCGTAGCTAACACGAACGAGTTACAATTTAACTGACAGCGATCGTTTTCAACAGTAGGAAACGACACGACTCCGGCACGACACGCCACTGAAACACCTAATTGAATGTTATCGTGTATCCTATTCAAAGTTAAAGCAGTAAATTGCAAACAGACAACATACTTGTCATTAGCGTTCTTTCTTGAAATAAACGAATTCACTTTAAAACGTCTCTTTAAACTGTATGAAGATGTCACAATGTATTTTATCGTATGTTCGAAAGGCAGGGCGTTGTCGTCGTAAAGACATCAAGCCTTTTTATTTAGACGTCTCGTGTTCATTTGCTCCACTTATTTGAATATAAAAATGTCTGTAAGTATAAGTAATAAACTAATTTATTTAAGAATGTCCCAACTGGTATAAAATGTACATGTAAATAACATCGTTTGTGATCCATTTTATTATCTACGTACAAGCTTACGAGGGATACAGTATATGTACATGGGATGTAACTTCAATATGTTCGTTGATAAAGAGTTTTACCGTGACTAGGTTGAATAAAATAAAAACAAAAACCAAATGATATTAAAATTCCACAAGAATGAATATTTTATAAATATTCTCAAACAAATCTTCACATCATTATAAAATACATTTATATGGAGTTCAAATTAACATCATACCATACTATTTTATACGAATGGCATTTACTTAAAATGTCATTATAAAAACAACAAGCATTGGTATGTATGTTTATAATTTTAAAATGATTTATTGCACACTGTTGTCATTTATACGACAGTTATGTCATTTATTATTTTCTTTTTTGTTTTATAGATATAAAAGTGTTGCAACAAACGACTCTATCGTACTGTGAATAACGATGTCCGAATGCCTTTTAAATGGACGTCAATCATATGAACAGAAATAAAAATGAAGAGAGCCAGTGTTAAACATATTCCGTGACTTCAATTGCTCACCACCAAATCACCTGGTTAATTTTATATAACAGTAATAAATAGCATCTCTACTGCTATCACGACTCGGCCATGAAAGCGCTAAGTAGCTGATGATAAAGAGGCGTTAACGTAAGTGTTACACCATTATGAATATGAAATGATAATAGCTTTAGAGTTTAAACGTCGTTAAAGGTTAAACAGAGAACAGGAAAGGTAAATTTTTTTAAGCGCAATATATTATTAACGTATCTTACGATCTCTTTATACATAAGTTAGAAACACGACATATTTTATATTAAGAAATCATATAAAACAATGATCAAGAAAATAAAAATCCAGTTTGGAATCTAACGAGAATACCGTGACCGAAAAGTCTATTGAACGTTTCAAATAAAACAAAAAGCAAAAATTTGGAGAAAGTGAAATCGACGCAGCGTTTTTGGTGCAAAAATATTGTGCTGAGTCTTCGAGACTTTAAGAAAATATCTAGATCTTTATTATTGTATAGTTTACATTGCATGTTATTCTATTTTATGAAAGATTAACGTAACCAAGGAAAATGTTTATCAACACTAAATGGAGTCCGATACAAGATGTCGTCATTATGAAACCTACAAGATATTTTGAGAGGATTATTACACTAAATCAAGAGAAACAATGAAAAAATAGATTACTTTGAAATATATGTAATTCCATATAGTAATCTTTGTTCAGCAACTTGTCACTATAAACATATGAGCATTTCTTGTTTATATTCCTTATAACAATACTTGGGATGTCTTATACTGCTCCATTATAGGCACTGCTTCCTTGACGCGTTCGGAATTTTTATACAGGGCGTGACTTGATTCGTTTAAATTGTTGTGTTCGCGTTAATACATTTATTCTCAGTATAGATTACAGAACATATTATTGTCTATAGTTTTAATATTATACAGCATGTAATAAGATCAATTATCAATAGAAAGTTATAGTAGTAATTGGTGTGCAGCATACATTGTAAATAGTTGAGTTAACAATGAAAATGATAGTTCACAAATATTTATATCGCATCACGTCGATAAAATATTTGTCAGTTAGATTGAAGTCAACAAAATCATTGCGTTTAATAATAATAATAATAAAAATACATTTATTATTTACTTTATAAATATTAAAGTTTATTCATAAACTCTATTCATAATTTACTACAGCAACCAGAAAGCGATTCATACTTTATATTGGGTATAATTTATATAAATGACGGGTTCACTAGAACTGCGGCTGATCTCTCAGCGACTTCATCAAATTAGGACTGATATTTTTCGGTCTTAAGAAACCAAGAAAATCGTAATGGTATAATCCTTTATAATAATTCCTAAAAAATATTGTATTATACGATACAAAGATAAAATGGTAAAATAGATTGTTCAAAAGTAGTGTTTTTTGGCTAGAAATGCGTGTATCGTATTAGCTGTAGAATTTGATTGTTAATGCCAATTTTATATAACTTTATAGCAACCAGAAAGACGAGATGGCAATCACATGTCTTTAATCAACCGAAAATATAATTTTATTCAAATGTTTACGGACTCACGAAAATCTTTATAATAATTAATGGTATTTTGATCAGCGCATATTATTAGCATGAGTCAGGTCTCCAACATCGGGCAGTCAATGCCTTATACGAAAATCTTCCTATAAAGCAGCTATAAAGTTTCGTAATTCGCAACCATTTAGCACAAAACGTTTAGAATGCCTCAAATTATTATATCCTAACATGTAACTAATCAAGATTAATGCACGTATTGACGTTGGGTGCGATTTAAATCATTCCACAATGGCGATGTTGCACGATGCGTTGCGCAAGCGCAGATTTTGATGCCGACGAGGGATGGATGGTGCCCGGCTATGAGACCGGGGTCAGATTAAATCACGAGGTTTGGTGAAAAATGAACCCGCATTGGTGAATTTATTTGACACTACGTGGGTGTCGCTCACGACTTAAGATATTGCTCATTTCAACTGTGACCTATATTCCAAATGTTATTTTAATACTGCTTCAAAACGTAAATTGAAATAAAATAATATTATATAAAGTAATAGAAGTTTTCATTCGCATAATCAAACCTATTTATAAAAAAGTGTTTTTTGACATTTTATCACATTTTTAACAGCTTTTTACTGAAGTGAAATAAGGATCTTTTGATTGACTGATCGATAAGACTGACAACACTTATTGTCATGTTACTACGGTGGATCTTATGTTCAAAGTGATGAGATTGTTTGGAATCCTTAAAGTATGGTGGGATGACAAACACACGTATAAGAATACTAAAATTATATGAAATTATCAAGTTACAAAAGCTATCGTCATCTTAAGAGAGTCGAGTTAAAGCTGCGTGCTGCTCTCTTTACCTTATGCAATATCCTTATACAAATATTATGGAAATTTAAAATCCTAACAGTTTCCCACGTCTACAATGGTTGCCACAGATATTATGCATGCCATGCTCGTAAGGTTGGTAAGCCTGCTATTACCGTCTGGGATCACGGCGGGCTTTGTTGGTTAGCCAAAAGCGTTTGTGTTGCACAAGATTGCACAGATCATATTTGAACTTGTGTAATATGACAATCTATTAGTGTACAAATTTAAGATATTCGACGGCATAAATCAATATCTTCATAATAGCTTACCGTAGATCGAACGGTAAACTATATTCTGACATAATGTTATGTGCATTGATAACATAGTTACTGCGAATGTTACCGGTGTTAATAATTTACACTTTTAACTGCTGCACAGTGTCGGCGGTATAATAGATATGACGTTCAACTAATATATAGCCGGCTGGGAATATAAAATGGACGAAAGAGCTGTCAAGAGAGCTCACAACACTATATATATTTCCCTTTAACACCGCAAACGAGATCTCGGATTTCAAAATCAGAGAAACGAATAAATTTTGCGTAACACACAATTGTATTACTTAATTATTTTAATTGCTACTATGATTGTTTATTGTACCCATCACGGCACCTTTCACTCGGAATCATATAAACAATTAATGTGTTTACAATTACAAATTGTAATACTAATTAACTGTTGCTCGTTTACGAACGTAATTTATAATTACTGAAATTAAATTATGATTTAAATTTTTCAATACCGAATATACAGTGTGCTAACACGGCCATATATTCAATGTTTTATATAACTTAATAATCAAAGAAATGATCTTTACAGACAACTGTAGCTGACAATTTCTTTAAATAACAATTTAAACTTTAAATAAAACTTTTGTTTGCCATTGATGATTCTAATCTTCGATATTTCATATCAAACAGTTGTCTGATATTTATTATAAGCACTTACTTCCTATTTATTTGTTTTGCAATTTCGTTCAATTAAATATAATTGATGCCTACTGACAGTAACTATCGTACTATTTATTGTAACGGTTGTTTTTATTACAGACTCACTTCGTTTAATATTATTTGGTGATTGGAATAACAAAGTTTAACCTAGACATAATAACTGGTTGGAATTGAAATAAAATCTCTTTATTTGAAACCTCTTTGTTGCAAATGAAAAACTTATATAAAAAAAAAATCATATGAAATTCGACTCACCGATGCGTATTCAGCGCATATGTCGATGGATGCTACGAAGTCGCACACGTCATCGACCGTGAGGGCCGCGAGCCGAGCGCGCGCCTCCGAGCACAGACACTCGCGTGCTTCACCACGATCTGAGAAAAACGCAATACGGTCAACGTATCTCTTTATCGTTTAATAATATGCTTTTAACATTAAATTTAAGTCAAGTTAATTTTAAAGCGATTTCAATTATGATATAGCGTTATGTGTTTTTCATTACGGGTCTGCCTATATTTCCTATTAATAAAACTCACATGAACGGATATTGAATTAATATCCTGGATACCGATATGACGAAATTTTTAATTCAATTTTTCAATCAGTTAGCAGTAACGGTATTGAATGATTTTAAATTGAATTACTTCATACATAAAAGAGATAAATTTGGAGGAATAAAATATACATTTATTTCGTTAGTTAATGTATAGCTTTATATAGCGTCATACCTTCATTGGAGACTCTGTCTCTGTCATCACCGTCGCTCCTTGTACTGGGGCTGGCGGAGAGTCTGGCCCTCTTGGCGGCGCTCTCCCCGGCCGCGGAGAGATCCAACGGTGAGTGTTCCGCGGTTGTCACACCTACACGCTTACGACGAGACCTACCACCACGGCCCACCCTCGATAAAGCCAGGAGAGTCTGTTGATTTTAACATACAGAAATAATTGCATTAACATAAAAAAAATGTAACGTTTAAAAAGATGTAAGAACCAGACTAATTTTCAAGCTAAAATATGACTATGTCAAAATAAAATCACGTAAAAGTTGAAACACGAATGCAATATTGTCATTCGTAATGCAATAAAACATAACAACGTCGATGTAAAGTCTATGGTGTGTGTGTGCGTATGTGTGTGTGTCTGTATTATTTATACTACATGTTTAATTATAATATTGAAAAGGCAGCGTTAATCAAACAGGAGCCAGCGTCTATTATCAACCGAAAGGGCATTCATCATAACTCACAAAACTCACGTTCAACGGTTCAGGTCAAACAGCAATATATCTTTTATAATTGTGTTCGTGTAATTAAATAAAACGTGAAATGCTGTAATTAATATGTCGAGAAACTAACTGCAAAAACGTTAATTTTCACCTAAAAAAGACAGTCAGACTGGTAGAATCAAATTTTTTTTTTATCTCCGTATTCATCACGCTCTTTAATATATGCGTAACTCCTTGGATGGTGGAGATAATTGGGGTTATTTTAGTATAGATAATGAAATATTCACGTACGAGGCATTAATCTTTAAGACAAATCAGCTCGCAAAAGCTGTGTATGAATGAAATTCCGAATCATACGTCCGTGTAATGAACAGTCTGTAACATGCGTGCAGGCAACCAGCGGACGGTAGAAGTCATTAATCTCAAGATTTATTTCCGAGCTCGCTCCCGTTTCTCTTCACAGGTGAAAATAAATTTAAACCGGCTATTTATAGTGTAAGGGTACAAAGAGAAATGTAACAAATCATGTTAATATCGCGAGCAAGTGTCAGATGGTGTTACAGTGATAGCGAGTTTAGAAAGTAAACACTATTGTAACTATAACCACCGACCACTTGATACATCACGATTACAATTATTATCACCGTTTAAATTTAATCATATTTACTATCCCAACAATATACGTCTAAAACGATCCCGACACGAAATAAAAATAATATATCATCTCATTCATAGATTCATTTAAATTGAGGTTTCATTTTGATAAAAAAAATATATATAAGAAGAGACTATCTGAGTACGATTTCACATCCTATGTAGTGGCGTGAGGCGCATGCGCAGCGCGTGCCACCGCCAATTAGTGCAGCTCCAGTTCATTTTACAGAACGGAGAGTCGAGACGGTTCGCTGGCGAGGATTGGGGGGAGGGGGAAGACGGCACTAGGGAGGTCAGGGGGGAGGGAAAGCCATTACTGCCATGAGGGTACCTGTTCACTTTGAAGACCCCAAAACGACTTGTTGCAATTAACACTCTCCACATCCTATCAGCGTTACGGGAAGTGTAAAGGTCGCACAGCTTATCTGATTTAATAGGCACTATTATTATAGCAGGGAGCCGTGCTCGCTGCGTTATGAATCCAAAGGCGTATTAACATAAACGTAGCCGCATTCGATAGATCCATATGAAGATAGCGCACGAGTTTTACGACGTCCGAGACATTTTAATCACAACCGTGAACTATGAAACGTGGAGATAGATGTGTAATTAAAGCTGGAAGGTCAGTGAGCACAGAATAAATAATAAGTAATGAATTTTTACTTGCTTATGAAATGAGGAGCCAGCTGAGCGTAAATTATTTCATAGGGGCAGTGGCATTGCCTTAAGTGATGTGCTTTACGTTCTAATGAACGGATATTGTAAAACAACATATTTTTTATTTATATTCTTTATACGTAATTTTTTGTAAAGCAATAAAGTTTCATCATCCAATCTTAAAAGATGCGATATAATTATTAGCTTCGATTACGGTCATGTATTGTTGGTTGCGATTTGGGTGGGCTGCTGTAAAGGTTAAAAACAAATAAGGATATACAAGTACGGGTCATCTGATGTCTGGACCATTACCGGTTCATGGCACACATTATTTAAACACTTATTAACATTCAAGGTATCATTAGGAAGGCATTGTTTATGATGCGTGGAATATTTAATGCCACAAAATGTCCTCTTCCTCAAACAAACAACCTCTTGTGATTAAAACTATGTGTGATGGAAGAGCTGTACTGAGGAGTTTTAATCGATATGAAAGTAATTCTAAATAGTGTTCTTGGGATGTCTAGAATTTCATGTCATGACAAATGACACCAAGTTTTATGTTTCTTACCTTGGTGGAGCTCATGTCTAACATGACGGGGAATGCTGGTAGCCTCGGCGGGCCACCCTGCTGCTTGGCAAGCTTCGCGAACAACCCTCCGACCGGTACATCACTAATATCAGTAGGAACTGGTGTTGGACGTTCGACTCCGAAACCGTTAGTGCGATGGAAATAGCTACAACAAAAATAACGGTCACTATTGTGGAATTATAAATTAAAGAAATAATTTAATTCTATAAATATAACAGATGAAATTTTATTAATTATTGCTCACAATTAAGATACTGCTAAGTGATTATTGTTTCTATTATTGATAAATATTATGTAATATAGGCCATAGCTTGTTATGGAACAAAACAGGGTACCGGTAATTAAAAAGTTTTATTTAAAAAAATGTTGCAGTAATATTGGTACGTAATAAATGTTTACTTTCGATGTCTGTAATAATTTATCATCTATTACAGAAGGTAACGAATTAAATTCCAAGTAACATTGATCTGAAATGTAATGTTAATGGACCAACCGAATTCTTAACAACGTTCTTTCACAACCTCTTAATATAATTACAAGCCACATAATGGACTTCATTAGTGCTGCGGGCCGGCAAAATTTTATGAAATGTCAGAAGGTTAGAAAAAAAAATCAAGTTTTATAATAAATTGAGTTATTAATAAAAATATTTTGACCGCAACGTCAGTCTCGCTGGGATGTCCGCGGCGTTGATTTAATGTCGTTGATAAAGTCTACATTTATATTAGTGTTACAGTTCTTAAAATAAAATTCAAATAGCATAAGCACCAGAATGTCTGTCAGTCGCAGGTACCATTGACTAACTAGTAAATAATTAAAATCGACACAGGTCACCGACCGCACGCCGTGAGATGAGCAATTCATTAATATAACATAAGTTCACGCGGACGGCTGCGTTCTCACGAATCATGTAAATTTGTCGACTTAACGTAAGTTATCGAATCGATTAATATGCAAATCGATTTGGGCATCACTAGCCGGTCGGTGAACCGAAGTCGCATGATATTGTGAACGAGTTGACACCGGCCGTGTGAAAAATTTGTTGTGAATCTTAATATCGATATCGATAATTATAATCAATGCACTCAGCTCTAACTGTTAATGACGTCGTTGATTTCATTACGTCACTGATAACAGGACTACGCTAACATTAGCATATACTCACAATATATGTATATATCCATAGGTTACTTATTTATGAATATTTATATTCTAATCTATGTATATTAGTGTGTATTGCGTTAATGATCCTAAGTTACAGGTATGGCTGAAATCAATAAAGAATTAACAGAAAAGCCTGCAAAACTAAAAAAGACGAAACCTGTTCTAGACATAATACAATATATTATTGTTGTGAGAATGTATCTTTCCAAATCTCGAGGCTGAGAGCATTTTAATTAAAATATTAAACACAATTGTATTATGAAAATATGTGCTTCTAATTATCCCTAAATTTGGCTGGTTAAGAGGAAACAAACTAATCATAAAATAAACTACGAAGACCTACAAAAGCTTGCTGGTCCAGTGAAGAACAAACAACGATGAAAGCGGATACTGCCTTGCATTTCCTAGCAACTAACAGCGCTTATTCCATTTTGACGACAGTACAAATAAAGCGGTTTGTTTATGTACAGGCTGCTGTGATTACGATCACCGCTATCTCGTACACTGGAATTCATTGCTTTTTAAACGGTAAAATATAATAACGAAAAAAAAATACCACATCGATTATATATAGACAAGTGACTTTTAATAGCGAATTAACAACCCGGCTCCATTTAACCCGTGAGATACGTTGTCAGGTGTGGTGCTAATGGCGACATATACAATGCCAACCCACTGCTTGAATTTAATGCCTGTCTTTAAGGGAACACTCTGTATATATTATTCCGTTTATGTCCTTAAAGCACATAGTTAGTTCTTTACTATCGTGTATAACGTACGTACTCTCATCTTTCGTGAGGACTAATTGCACATTCTATAAATTAAATGTATAATATTAATGCTAGCCATTTGCTCGCATGGATTTTAATGTCAATCTTGTTTTATCTATTATATTTAGGCAATATATGTTAAAGAATACATAACTATTAATTGATCTAAAAGACAAACGCTTCCATAACCTCTAACGGGACTTCCCTAAAATTTAAATGGAATATATAATAGTAGAACATAATGAAAATAACAATGAAAAATTTATCAACAGAACAGAATATCGCTTTAGTCTAATCAACTTAGCCGCCGTAGTTTGATTCATTCAACAAACACCTTCTACAGAAATTCTAACAAAATTTCTAACTAAACATAAACCACAGTTAAGTTTTTCATTTCTTCCAATAAAACAGATGATGCTTCAGCAAAAAACATACTTTTTACTTGCTGTGAAGATTTCTAATACGACCTAACTATAAACTGCATAAATAACACCAGTAATAGCTTAACCTGGCTTCCAAACTGGGGACTTGTTATTTTCCATATTTGTTTCGGATTTTTTTCCGAAATTACAATACATGGATGTTGCTTAAAGCTCACATAAAACACCTTCACTTTGGAGCTACATCTTTTCATGGTTCTTTTAAGATACTCACTCGTTGTTGGGATGCGTGTTGTACCTCGCCGCCAGTGAGCGCATGATGTCCGAGTAGTTCCTCGGGGGATGTGCGGGGACCGGCGTGGGCGCCTGGGGGCTGCCACGCTCCGGAGGAGTACCCGGGTATGAGGAGGTCGACGGAGTCACGCTACGAGATCTAGGGGTTGAGGTTTTATATAGTTTTCTAGGGCCTTCACGTATCTTTGTATAAAGTATATGTTATGAGCATTAATCGGGAATAAATACCCGCTTAAAAATAATTTATTGGTGATCTTATATATTTTTAATTTTTTATTAGAGCAGTACTGTTTCTACTATAATGAAACAGGGGTATATATAGGATTGAATTCAACTGGCTCTACATCTATAGGTTGAAACATCTCTAATAGCAATTTATTTCCTTGGCTTTACTGATATTTTTAGTTTTAGTCACCTTATTATATGTGTAATACTACCTAGCCATCTGTCGTAGACCCATTTTTTTTACGTGTTTTACCTGGATGCGTTCGAGTCGTGCGGGCTGAGTCTCTCACTCTTAACTGTGTGTGTAGTATGCGCTGTGTGCGCGGCGGACGGCGCGGGCGGCGCGTGCGCCTGCGCCGGCGACGACGCATCGCGCGCACAACGACGCGCTGCGCCCCCGCCTCCGCCCTCACCTGATACAAACGACATACAAAATACTGTTAGATATACAGATATAAAGTAATATCCTTTAACACGCTCTTTAATAAAATCAACTCGCCCTCTGATACCACCCATTATAATCTTGTATAGTATGATTTGAATCAACTTCTTTTTGGTGCGCATTTATGACGGAGGTAGCAATATAAAAAAGCCACAAATGGATCGAATCCGGTTGCTTCATTACGCAAAATATAAACGTTGTACAAAAACGTCAGTCCACGGGGGTCACACTCGTGTCATCTCAGCATTAAGATCAACATCGGTCGGCGTGTTTGTAGTGACACCGAAGAGGCGGGTCGCGTTAACCCCGCGATACACTTACTCAAAGACAATCTTTAGAGCGATCTTGCAAAATTAATGATCGTACGCGGCTTGGGTACAGATGTCACGTAACACATCACCGACTAGAATTATTTTGGAGGTCATTCTTTCGTATCATTCGCACTTTCGTAAAAAATTTATGCCGTAATCAAGAGATTTTATCATAAAGTTGTACCGATATTTTATCTTAGGAACGACAGATATTCGTTTTCTTAACACGTAATTGGCTAAAGAAAGTCGAATTCTTGACACGGCGGACGTTCTTCATTACATTCAGAGATATCATCCACCTTAATAACCTCTAATAAGTATCACTAGACACAGCTTTGTAGGTCATCCACTTTCATCGAACGAAATATGTCGCAGTTTGTTGCGCAAGCTCGTAAGTGTTCACATATATATCATGCGTGATGAATTGTGTGAAACTAACACACTGCTCCGGGCCCTAAAGCTATTAATTCATCTTTTACGTTTCGAACACTAACAAGTCAATATTTTGTACTTTTAGACATTTCTTGTAAAACACTAGCTGTAAATAAAGTATGGTATATATACATATATTTAGAAATACAGCAGTGCTTCCTCAACGTCTTCAGTTGACTATTATACTATGATAACTTTTGAAATTCGTATTTATAGCATTGCAATCTCATTTTGTCAGATCGTTTGTACCCGGACTACGCATTGTTTATCGAAACAACATAATACAGTGAGAGAGCTTTCTATAAACAAAGCTACTTAAGATATCTGAACGGGCTGGTATCATTTATTCTTTAGACGAGTCCATTTATTAATATTCCTATTCATATCGACCAATATGGTCCACAATGGGCCCACATAGCCAATACCATAATATAACCTGTGTTATGGGAAAATTATTTCACATTGACGCGATCTATAGAGATCCTATACATACATTATTACAACGATGTCGGGAGTATATTGTTCCCCTAACGTTGGCGTTCAGACGGCTCTATCAGTTTCTACTTGACACTTATCTGTAATTGTATCGGCTGCTTCGATTTCATACATAACGACGGACCACAGACGTAGATTTAATATTACACTGCATTAGACATGGACATTGATGCTATATGTATAATGTATATTATTATTTATTTATGTAGAATTTCTTTGCAATTATCATAGACTATAATTTTAATATAAGATTGCTTATAGTTATTCAAAGTTATCAAACATTCTGCTATATAAAAATTATAACATAATTAAAATGATTGTGAGAATTTGATACAGGATGTGATCGAGAGGCGTCACGGCCTTCTATGAGCGATGTCTTCCGCCGCCAAAACTTGTCAGGTCACCTGTCGATTGACATTACATCGAAGGAAATGGTCGCCGTTATGTTGCAACAACACAAAATCTAAGACATACCTCCAAGTGGACACTTCGATATTAGAACGAAAATACTTATTGGCACTACTTTATTTTACAGTCGTACGTGTACTTAACAGGTTAATTTTAACTTTCATTGTATATTAATATTTTATAGTGGTAATAATTATTATACATCGTAATTCAGGCGATAGAGCTACGGACGGAACGTTTTAATGCATTTCATTTTATATATAGCTTTTTATAAACTAGGAAGTGTATAAAAGATTATGTAGGAACAGTTAATAGAAATTGTTGTTCGGTATGTTAGAAATATTATAGTATATACTAAGTAGTTAAACATTGAATAGTTGGCAGGAACTCAATTAAGCTTAGCTCGGAGCTGTGTTCATTGTTTTAGTGCCTATGAACTATGACTTTACAGATTTACGTGTGTTACAAGTCTTAAGCTTTTTAATCGAAACGAAAAAAAGAATTATATATGTGTTTTTTTTTTTAATTTAATGTTTAAAAATAATTTGTGTAATGTGTTATAATAAATAAAATTAAATATCGTCTGTATAACAAAGATATTATTCCCTAAAAACTATATATTACACATAAATATTGGTCGTGTTATAATTAATGTTATATATGTATTTATGTATTCGCTTCCTCTCATAACACATATCTGGTAGGGTCAGCAACGTCGTCAAACGAGGTACCGTTGGCACCTGACCCGATTGGAGTACAAACAGACAGCCTAAGTGATCGGCTCCGCTTACAAATACGAAACCTAGCGACTACTACATTATTATGTACTGGAACAAATGGCCATGGCGATATATTACTGGACATAATTAACGTCTATCATTACATTATAACAATAAACTATTCACGGAGCCATCACTGTTATATTACGGTACAAATGTAGACATTTCATGATTCCAGAAATACCATATCGAGTTTCAAGTAAAACAATCCGCTGACATGACAAACTAAAATCCACATTCATTCTACAAAGCACGATTTCAATAGTAAAAGCGTGTTGATATTTTGAATAATTTAATATCTCCTATTAGGATGTTAAACATAAATTATTCCGCAGTGTCTAACGCTATTTGAATATAAGGACGGGGTTACTTTTTCCTTATTAATAACCAGTTATTTATATTTCGGGAACCCGATACACGTTTCATCTACTATTTTTTAATATAAAATATATATATATTAAATATATAGAAAATGTTTATAGTGCATTTACTGGGACAATAATAAAACATATGAATTGAATCACTTTTATGAATGTTTCATTACATTTTATTGAACAAACAGATAAGTTTAAAGGGAAAATTATTAATATTTTTAATCAAACGGTTAAGACCTCTTGAACAAACACAATATATATAATGAAATAAGACAGTATTCGATATTAAAGTGCTTCGCGTTCACGTCCCTCTACTTTACGATGTTTTAAAACAATATAGTCAATGAACTCTGATATAAAAAATATTTAAAAAATATTTTTATATTTAATATATTATATAAACATCATATGTTCAAGGCATATACTTAAATGCCAGCATCTCGTCTGTGTATCAACTAATGTTCATAAGTTGTAAGTGCAAGCGTTGTAATTGGTCCAGCTACCAGCATCCGACTGTGATTTAGTTTTAAACATATCCGTTCTAATGGCGTCTGTTTTCATCGGGTAGTAGAATTCTGTATGAGATCGTTACTCGGTGAGTTAAAATGAAATCCATTGGCGTAATAAAAGTTAAGTTACGCTCCGGAAACTTATCCAAACTGAACGAATAAACATTATATGTAGGGATCCGGTCTAGATAAAGATAATGATATATAATAATGGAATGACATTCTTAATAACTAATGAAAACCTGGCCGTGGTGTTCGTATTAATTATATGTGATAAGATCTTTGATACAACAAAAAAAAACAATAATTAGACATGTCGTTGGTCGGGACAAGTCACGGTCAGTACGTTGTCAACCGGTTAATTATTAATTATAATTCGTTACATATTCTTATTAAAATCATAGTTTTAATGTTTCTTATTCTAAGCACACAATCTTAAGAACGTTGAATGATAGTTCCCGGCTGCTTGGTCGCGGTCGGAGCCACTCATAGAGCTGACTCCATCTCACATACACTGGTAATGTATTGTAATATTAGTTAACATATGGATAGCAAATATGATCTTACAAGAAATTATTATGTAAAATATAATAACTGCCGTCGGATATAGAAAGCTAAAATAAACTATGTATAAACATTTAATTATCATCAAGTACACGTTAGAATTACTAATATACATTTTACGTGTATTATATGAAAAAATTACAAATTTATTTCCACTAACATCACTGTTAATCTCCCATTGTGATGTATCCTTACAGTCGTGACGACTATTTACACTATAATTAATTTCACATATCGTTGTCTGCAACGTCATTCGTGATATGGACTAACAAAGTGTCAGTTATTGAACTGAAATCAATAAAATGTTACATGTTACGTGTAAAATAACGATACTCACAAAACTATTATTCTTTCTTAATAAAACCTAAACGTTTTCACATAGGTGCTCATTTCATGCAAAATAAAAAATAAACAACACTTTATATGTGTTCGTAGCAAGTGACGAGAGGCGTGGGTTGTCGTCTATCTCCCCGACGGTTACAGATACACTTTGAAAAATATAATATTATTAACAAATCTTCGTATCATACATGTTGTGGTCAAAGTCTTTACCGTTACAATACATTCTTAGCAACATCGCAGTAATTATAGCTGTAGGTTTAAATATATATATATTATTATTTTGGTAGGATGTCCAAAGGTTATCTGATAGGTATTGTTAAAACGCGAGAGCCAAATAATAATGAATAAAATCGATTTTTATTAATCGTTCGAATAATTTTAATTACCGGCAATTAAATTTAATGAGCACTTTCAAGTTCAAAAGAAGAGCGGCACGAGGCAGCGCTACCAGTTTTTTCTTTTGTAATTATTTATAAAAATCCAATACTGGATGAAAAAAAGTCATTACACGTGTATACATACATATAATATATATGTATGTTTATATGTGTGTGTGTGTGTGTGTATATCTGTTTGACCTCCCGCAAGATCAAGGACAACGGGTGCACGCATTACAAGTATAAATATTTGTACGTAATACACACATAAATACTGACATTTATATTATATTAAAATCGACGCATTAGTCTCTTTGTTAAGTACCATTGATTGCGTTCAGCGAACCCTAAATTTATATTAACAGAATTGTATAGTATCCAAAAAAATCGTTACATTAAAACACAAGTGACACGTATACTGCTTCCGTTGTATATACGAAAGTATTTATATAAGGAGTTCATCTGCTTATTTCATTTGTTATATGATCGTAACAATATATATGGTGAGTACAGCTCCATCCATTCCACCTGTCTCAGTGTTGACACTGTACGTCCGTCGGTACACAAACACGTCGTGTGTGTTTAGAGACCAACCACCCACCACCCACCACCTGCGACGAACGACAGATGGACACACTTAGATACGTGGACATTTAGGTTGTAAAGAGATTAGTCAAGCGACAGGCATGCACCAGATGAATCAGTTAGTCAGTTTGAAATATCTGGTAGCAGTTTGGGAGTAGGTAAAATAAATGATGATAATATGAATAGTATGATCAACGTCACAGGTACAAATGTTGTACACAATACAAAAAAAATATCGAATCACAGTAAAGACCTCCATTGTTAGATAATATATATATATGGTAGCAGTACATTTTTATTGACCGTCAACTTCAAGCTGGGCGTGTTACGCCACGCGCTAGCTCTCCACTCAATTAAGTATGTAAGTCCACCACTCAAACCGGATAGTCTGTGCCGATAGTCATCGTGGTCGTTCCATCGAGAGGTCGTCAAGAGGTCACCTCCACTAAAACTAATATTTGTCCCACAAGTACAAAGTTTTGTTTAAAACCAAACATCGAACCAGTCGGGATTTTAATGACTTGTTAACAGTTAAGTTCTTGGGCAGGTGCTTTCTTAGGCGTCAATATTTATGATTTACAGTCGGAGATTCCATGTACCTATACAGATATTATTCACATTATGCTTAGTGGAACGAACGTGAAGGTTATATCAAAACGGTAACAATATAATCGATATTTTATTAGTATTTTTTTGTTCTCTTGTATTTTATTAGTATGTCATTGCTCTAAACATTTTGGTTGACAAGTAAACAAATATAAACATAAATCTCTAAATTCGAATGCATTCCACTTTTTTATATATTATGAAACAGTATTAACTTCTTGTACATATTTATATATGGTATCATTATAAATAAGACGTAGATAGAGAAACAGATTTTAAATTCTGAACGACTATCCGTTTTCTAAAGAAGGTTCGGACTGAATCAGTAATTAGTATATTTGCATTAACTGTGAGCTATGACCCGACGTACGGGTCGACCTCACCTGGGGTAAATGGAAATAATGTATATAAATAAATTAATGTAGAGACATATTCACCGAATATTAATGTGCATTTACTGGAGCAAAGATTATCGGGTTAATTTATGAAGCCGAACATAAAATAAAGCGCAGTGGAATACAATTATAAAAATATATAATTCTGTCTTAAAATTATCATATTTAGTAATATAATAATAATAATTTCACTAAATTCAAATATCAAAGTGATGATATAATAATAAACTATTTTTAAGATATTACTTTACTCGTACATGTAAATAAATCTCTTAAACCAAAAACAAAACTGTAGAGACGACAGCGGGATGTTGCCGCGGTTAATGTCAGAGGTGGTGATGGCATCCCACGACCTCGCTCACCCCGACCCTGACCTCCGACCTCCGACATCCAACATCGAACCAGACCTCGCCCCCACAAAATTTATTCATGCACTTTGAACGTATCGATGGATCATTAAATAATCACCGACGAATAATACTCATGGTGTATTAAGCAATTTTATTAAAAGAACCGGTCTTTAGAAAACAATAAAACGTAAATTCCCAGCATCCAATTGTTTTTTCAGATGTCATAAAACAAATATCCGTATAATTTTCGTTTGCTTATATTATCATCAAAGATGTCATTGAATCAACAACAAACAAAGTTTCACATTTGTCCCTTCGTCGTGTGTTCAATTAATCGTTTCTAATAAACAGCATCTCGCAATCTTTATACATATAGTAAGTCGTGGTTCTAAGTTCTAACGTCAAAGTGCTCCGGCCATCAATGTTGTGAAATGAGCACATTTCGTTATAATCTAATATACAATGCTTGTAATGTGTACTGTGTGTGAGCACTTGGTAATAAACTCGTTCGATACCTGACAATATATCGCTGCTAAGTCGCTGCGTGACCAAAAGGCTTTTGTCGCGATTTCCTGCTCTTAGAAGGAATAAAGGAAAAATTACAGGTCAATTTTACCTGCACTTCTTTTTTAACGGTCAGGTATACAATGATTGTCCTTTCTCGGAATTACGGGATGCTTTTAACTTTGCAAAATTAAACTTTAATTACTAAATAGTTGGGACTCCTTATTATATTACATTACGGTTGAATATCGTCTGACAGACACTTTGCAAAGTATTCTTCTTTTTTTTCAACGTAACTCTGTACTGTCAAGTCGAGACATGTATTGGGGTGAAACCGGCAGAATGAGTAAGGTTCACCCTGGTTGAGAGAAAAAAAGTCTATTACAGCCATTATTGTATTTGCATTTGTGTGGGAAGAGAACTTTTCGCTTTTGGGGATTTTTAACTGTTCAATGAATTGTAAATATTTAAAAGTTATTGTATTGTTGGTCCCAACTTTGGACTTGAGATGAAATACAAGAAACGAAATAGTTTTGTTAAAATATATTTTGTACGATTCGTCTCGCATCTATTTCAGCATAAGTCAAGTATTTTTATGAATACTGATAGATAAACTAGTATATTCCTTTATATGAAACATTTTTTTATAGTTTTGAAAATAAATTATGACAACAGTTACATTTCATAAGAAAAATGAGTCAAGAGTGTTTGTTGTCAACAAATTAATAGTTACTTTGTATAATACATTCCTTTTTGACCTTTTAAATGTCGTTTTCGTGAGTATCTCTCATACAATACTTCATCAGGTCGTTAAATTTTTCCTTTATTTGGGTGCGAGTTTGCGACATATTTCCATTCACCGTCTCGGCTCTAATTACTATCGTACCTGAGGGTATTCACAAAGTCGCCGCCGTGTGATCTCATTTAATAATATTAATTGATGAAATTATAAAGTATTCTTCGAGAGTTAAATATTAATAATTACAAAAAGCGTTCCTCACTTCAGGACGTTCTTTGTTTTTATAATAGTACGGATTACATAATACTTATCTTTTCAAAGAATAATATCTTTATTTACCTTTTCAAACTGTTGAATACTAACTATCCGTCCGTTCGTAAGTCTTTCATTTCACCGTTGCTACCTTCATCCGTTAATTGGCCATCCTTGAGTCATTCGCCTGTCTATTGTTATCGACTTAGGGTTTAGGGTGCGTGAAAGTAGGGATTATTAAAAAAAGTGCTCTTTTAATATTTATGAGAACAGGAATTTGTTAAATTTGTTATAGAACAATATTCACCAATATAACTCATTAAACCGGGTATTAAAAAAATATATAATATTAGGTATATACTATTATGTACTAACAACAGTTTGATAACTGTTAGCGCAAAAATTACAAAAACGTCAGGTACAAGGAACAGAAAGATGTTCTTAATAAATGATAATAAAATTTGTGGACGCGTCTCACAAAGTAAAAATTTATCATCATCAGCCTATCGGAGCCCACTGCTGAGCAAAGGCCTCTTCTCACATGGAGAAGATTAGAGCATTAATCACCACCCTTGCTCAAGACGGGTTGGCGATTTCAATCTTATAATTTGAAATTATAAGACTAGGTTTCCTCACGATGTTTTTTTCACCGTCTGTCAGTGGTGTCAAAATACTCTTAGAAAGTACATATGATTCGGAAAAGATCACATTGGTACTTGCCAGGTTTCGAACCCGCGCCCTCACGTATGAGAGGCGGGCCTTAAACCTCCAGGCCACCATGACTTCTTAAAAATTTATAACAATCAGAAAAATTAATTTAAATTAATCATAACAATAAAAATAAATCGTCATAGTGTCATCGCACGTGAAACATCAATATATCCTGAAGCTGAACCTCTCACCACATCAATTTAAATGGACTAAAGAAAGCGTAGCGACTTACGTACAGTATAAAAGACATCAACGTGCGCACGCGATCCCCACACGTTTCTAAATGCTGTGAGGGGAAAACAATTTATATGTATAATATAAGAACTATCAACTAAAACTGAAACATCACACTGAGATAATATACATAAAAGTTATATTTAAATAGACTAATCTAATTTTGATGATATTCAATAAACATGGACACTAACCCGGAAAATTATAATTAAATGCGGGCAAACACGATGAGAGCATCAGGTTAATTTATTGAAACAATTATCTTTCATCCATAAATAATAACTTTATGGGTTAATTCAACTTAATTTCAAACTTATAACATCTATGAATTTCTTACCTGTCGGGAGTTAAATTGAAAACTTCGTGTAGATGTGTGCTTAAAACTAATTGGTTGTAAATTAAATTTATTGTAGAGACAACATGACAAGGTCAATATTGATATATAATTAGAAAACAATTAACGAACGTATCTCTTCTTAAACACACCACGACTAACATCCTCCTGGGACCATACAACGCAACTTAAACATAGTTTTAAAGATCAACATCAAAATTACTCCAGTTTCAGAGCACCAGATGCGACTCCTCACAATGGTAACGAGTCGCAGGACCGCCCATTTTGAAGAAAATACTGTATTGTATAACACTTCCAACAATGGCCTGCATTGATTCCAGGTCTACGATAAGCAATCTATATCTCGCTTACTATATATACATTTTACTGTTATAAAATATAGCACGATATATATATATATTCATGATCTTTATTTTATACTATGAAAACGGAGATATTATATTTATTTTAATGACTTCAAGAATGTCTGTGTACGTACGTTCATCAAGTTCTTCATCATAGTCAGTGTAGAAGCGGTCCTCGTGTTTCAGAGGCTGGCTGTCAGGCTGCTGGTAAAATCTCTCCGATTTTATGTACATTTTCAGGTACATTACAATGATGTCACTTTATAAATGAATATTACCTCAGTCACAAACTTTTGCACTTCAGTCACTTTATATTGTAAAACATTTTTGTTTAAGATTTTTACTTTACTCACATGATAACATTGTCGTCCGTAGTCATAATTTAAGTTGAAAAATGTTCATTTTAACTCAGAATATAAATAAAACAAAAAAATGCTTAAAAACATTCGACGCCAAGTCCAATGTTTATTATTGTCCTTTTTATACCGAATACAGAAATTTAGTACGTTACAATTAATTAAACACAACCTTGGGATGTTTTCACGTCGATTTACATTCAATCAAACGCGACACTTTAATATTTTGGATCCATAACAATTATAACCGAATACAGACTGCTCAGAGATGTAAGGCGAACCGCACACGGTCAATGTATAAACCCACAGGTGTGTATCTGTGTGGTGTACAGCGAGTGACGCGCGGTCGTGTCGAGCTGCGCCCGCGCACTGCCCCCGACCGGCGACCCTAGTTATCAGGCGGCACCGACCAAAAAAAAAAGGCAGGCCGGCCAGGTAGTGCCTCCGCCCGTAACGGCAAATTGATTCACATTCTGTTTGGTGCCTTTCCGAGGTGTCATTTCGGTGCACCACTTTTAATACCACGTGTCCTTCGTTTTATTAACGTAATGAAATATTAATTTATAGTTATTAACGGAATCGAATGCAAGGAATTAATTTCAATTTCCCGTATATCACAATTCTCTCTTTATCATTTTATTAATTAAATCGTATATCGTAATCAAGATATATTAATAAGATCTCAAACAGTCAATGTGACATTTCTCTATCATTATATTTATGAATATATAAATCGTAATTAACACGTATCAATTATAATATATTCACGGGACGCTTCGGACAGTTATAACGGCTCGCTTGAGCGGTATTTGATATTAAATTAAAATATTATGAATAAAACTTTAACATCTAATTGGCTTACAGAGTCTGTAATGAGCTGAGACTGTTGTTTGTTTGTCACTGTTACAGCCGTGACGAACATACTCACTGAAAACAGATCGCAGTATCATATAGCTATACATAATATAAACTATGAGACTGAACAAAAATTATAATATGGATATAGTAAAAAAAATATTATAATATTGTTTTTGGTACAAAATTTAAAACTTCTATTTTAATTGAGGTCATTCATTACATTGCTATCATGTTTTATGTGTTTTAAATTAACATGCGTAATTGGTTAGGATACATTTTTAAGTATTATATTTAATTAATATTGTTTTATTATTATTGTATATATTTATAGCAAATAATCTTACTTTATAGACAGATCAAATACGTTTCATTGGGCCACGCTGTTAATCTTCAAATCTATGAATCGTTTAAGTTATACCACGTTTATATTTATTATATATATATATATATATTATATATGTGTGTATTTGTTTATTTTTTTTATATAATAAAATCAGTTCTCTGCCAGTCAAAGTCTTACCAAAATTCATCCAAGCGTTTTAGAGACCGACAGATAAAAATCAAAATAGCGTTTTATTAATATAAACGCCACATACAAAGAAAATAAAATAGACACAATATTAGGCAGTTTATATATATACATATACATATGAATTATTTTTTTTTCCATTGGATATAATTCAATTAAGAACGTGCTGTGCCATACGGATGATATTATAAGCATATCATGAGACGGCGTTCGTTATATTTAACATAAAAATCCTACGGAACCCCATAGAGTGGTAACAGTCGCTTCTAATTATACACAGTGGTGAGACACCGCGGGTAATAAACAACAAATTCCTGATCAAATCAGCCATTTTCATATAAATCCAATACGCTCCCGACAATTAGCGTACCAGCGTGCGTCTCGTTAAAACATAAAAATAAATATTACAAGTTATTATTACAGCCTTAAAGAGTACCATTTCATTATTAGAATATTTTCAATTTAATAAAAAATAATCATAAGTCATATATTTCTATACAATAATATAAAAATTGTATCATGAAGATGTGATATTTAAATAAAGTGCTGCTACCGTGTTACCGTTTTATGGTAATACAATATATTAAAGCGTGGGCGACACCCGCACTACGGCTTAAAGTATATTATTAATAATATTTAATAAAACTATCTATGTATAAAATTACTATAAAAAGTAAAATAACATTTTATTTATCATTTGGCGTTGAAGTGACGTCATGATCGTTACTTACATTTGAACGTCTGTAGGTATGTTTATTTAACAGGAACTAAACAAAATTTTACATAAAATTTTATTGTATTGAATCGAATTCTAAGTTAATTTTTTTTATGAACCTCGTTTTATAACATTTTCTAAAAATACAGTGATTATTTTCTTAACATATTTGTAAGGATTATTTACTTCACAACAATAGAAACTATTTTAATCAATTTATTAATATTATACAATACCTCATGTAACATTAAAATTTAAAACTCACCGGTGACATTTATATAACATTTGAATTTAATTTTCAATAAATATTTATTTTACAATTCAACCTACACTTATGGCCTGTCTGGGCTAAATTTAACTGGAACCCGGGTCATGTATTGTCAATGACTAGCGGAGGCTTCAGGGGATCTGATATTTAACTATATTACGTCTTTATGGATAGTAAAATTTTATGTGAGCAGGATTTGGGTGGGTTTAGAGTATGGAGGCGAGGATGGTCACTTTAGGAACTTTAATGAAGTTAACGTCCGAGTAGAATCCGAATAAGATAAAGGGTCAATGCTATACAGCTATAAGCTGAACCAATGACAAGGTTAAAACATCCTATTGTTTCAATGATTCATATAATAGTAAACACATGACATTTTTTATATTACGTTATGGAAGACTACTACTATTATTATTATATCATTGTTATTATTATTTATTGAAAATAATATTATTGTTGTAAATCATTATAACATAGAGGTGACCTTTAGCGGGGCGGGAATGCATTTCATTGAACATAAACATGGAATTTCTATTAAACCAGTTTATATTCATAGCATTAAGTTAAACATTAATGTACACGCGCATATTAATAAAAAGATTTATGTATGTATATGAGGAGATTGTAACTATATATAAATACACGTACATATATATATGTACTAGGTATCAGCCCCGGCTTTGCATGTCTCTTTATAAAAATGCAAAATAGCCTATTAATTTTTTGAATTATATTATGATAACTTCCAAATGGTACGCCCGATTTAAATTATTTAAAAAGTAATTTACAGATATTGACGTAGGCTTGAAAACGAGGTAATTTATTTTGATAAGACTTAGTATCATATTTATGTAAATAGCTTTCCAATAAAATCTTTATGAATGCTAATTTTTAAATGTTCTAAAATGGATATAGTATGTTATCCTTAAGGTAGAGATATATGCCACCGCAGACTTTTCTGTAGACCTATATAAGATACACAATTCCATTTTATATTATTCTGTTATATCTCAAAGACTTTAGGCAGCGTTATCGTTATAAGCTCTCAGACGGCTCATATTTTCCGACATCTTCAACAAATATCGTTAATATACACATATTTAAATACAAAAACTTAACAAATTATATACTAAAATCTTCCTCAAGAATCACGCTATCGAGTGGTGATAACTGTTTCATAATTGTTGCAGTAGTTTTTCCGTACATCGCGAACAGACAGACAGACAGACGCGGCGAGGGACTTTGTTGTATACTATGTATGGATATATATAAATATAATTATTGTCATATAGAATACGATTCGAGTTATTATATCCAAACATCCATCAGTGAGAGGAACCTTTTAAGATGTGAAGTGTCAAAATATTATGATGTAGGACCCAAGATGAGGGCCGACACGACCTCGTTATATCATTTTTATTAACTGTACATTCAAATAACCATTCGCATAGCATTTTGTATGATCGTATTTCTAGACGTTTTCTAGGTGTATTTCTTTAACTTGTTATTCCAAATTAAAAAAACATTGTGAAAAAAAATGGACTAGAAATTATGAAGTGATAAATAAATTTATAATAAATTCACATTATAAATGAAACTAATACTTTAAATCAGGGTTTTCCAACCTGTGAGTCACAACCCCCAGGGTGGTCGCGAAGCCTCTCCAGGAGAGTCGCAAAGCTTTTATAGTGGAGTTGCTAAAGGTTGGGAAAGCTACAGCAGTAAAAAAGAAGCAATAAAATTTGTAAAGATTCATTAAGAAAAATGTTCACTAAAAGACATACTTAATCATTTCTATGAACATAAAATAGTATTAACTTCTGAGATTTTTTCCATCATAATCACTGAGAGATAATCATTAAACAAAAATTGAAATAAACTTATGAGGACTGGTTGCGCTTGTTTTTAATTCACTAATTCCTTCCATAACGGATTCATTTTTGCTACATTCAGAATTAAATTGATTTCCAAATTTAAACGATTTCTATCCTTGCTTTTTATTTAGTCCATTGACGAAAATGTCAAGTAGCAAATGGAATCAAGCACTTCAAAGCTTCTTTTGTTAACTCTGGATCTCGGATAACCTTCCTAACCAAAAGGTATCCTAATTGACTGATTTAAATTCCAACTCCAGCATCCCATTGGCAGTTAAATGAAGCAATTTTTATTAGAGCTTAGTTGTCAAATTTGCCTCATTTATATATGTAACTAAAACAGGTAGGGGGGTCGCGACATATTTCTTCATTCTAAAAGGGCCGTGGTACAAATAAGGTTAAAAAACTCTGCTTTTAATAAACTAATACTAAAATAATAATATGCGCGTAGTAATCCGAGAAATATTAGTTTCCTTTAAATGAATACTCGCGAAAATCTTAGATCTCATAATGTACATTATAATTGTTATGTTTTATGTTAAAGATTTGAGGAAAATTTTGCTAGCAGTAATTTTTTTTTTCCAACGAATGATTTGCTAAAAGTTACAAAACTTTGTGATATTATTGATATGTTCTGTAGCGTTATCTGTATTTATCTGTGACGGATCTTCTTAATGGATCACAAAACCTTATTAATACATTAGACTGAGATGTGAATCGTTATTTCTCAATTAATATAGAAGTGTTTCTATATCCGTCGCCTATATTTATATAGAGTTAGTGACGCGTTCTACAATCATTAATGTATACACTGTCTATTAAACAAGCATTACCAGGAAATTGGATGCAATTGTCTCAAAAGCGTACGTTTATGGCGCGACAAGGTGTTACCAGTACAGAAACACAATTGTTAGTGTTGCCAGCACATAACTAAATATGGTGTCGGTTAACCCTCTTAAATCAAATGTATTTTGTAAAACAACGTGTTATAATTGAATAAATACTATACGATTTAAATTCTATATTATTTACAGCTATCTCAACTCAGAAGTCGTTGTTACGGAATTAATTAACATCAAAAGTTATCGGGAACATAATACAATTAAGAGTGTACTATATATCTATATAACAATCTATCCCTTGAACGTTCAAGTGGGCGTCGGGTCCAGCGTACAGTGGTATGATTAGTATATAGTGCGATTAGCGCAAGCCGTGGGTCGAAACCAGTCCGACAGGAACGAATATCCAACAGTCGGTGTGATGGTCATGTACAAACCCAACACGGCCTTGTTGGCTACATCATCGAAGACAATTGTCCCTAAATAATTATACAACAAAAACTTTGCATAGATCAACTGCATACCGTTGTCTGATAGAGTCGATCATTTATACTACTATAGCCATGCCATGCTATATTGAGATTTTTGTTTAAAAATGTTTTGTTAACAAAATACACACATAAATATAAATGGTGACATTTCGATCGAAACGTCGGGATTATGTAGATATAAAATAATAAAAGACGTGAATCATAGATATAATTACATATATTCCTACATCTATACACCATGTATCTATCTATATACAAATGTACATTTATAGATCGTGTATCGATCAATTGAGTGTAATTGAAGTTTTAATTTTACTACATCAGTTCTATTATAATTAACCCGTCAAAGGTTACAAATATGATCTGGTACTTCTTGTAAACGTTTCCTGAACTATTAATTTTGTTATCGATTACAGAGCTGGTTCTGAACGTTTAACATACATGTATATTTATGTGCAAAATAATACATATATAACACTTTTTGTTAATTTATTACTTATCATTGTTATAAGAGAATATTGTTTAAAAATATATACTTCATTTGTTCTCATATAAAATGAGTCAAGGGTTAAAAAATGGTTGTAAAAGAAATATATTTTTCTATTAAAATGTAATTACATGTACGGAAAGCTAAATTATTATATAGATTAATATGTCTACAACAATAAATATTCTTAGTGTAAGAAAGATTAACAATTTGAAATAACAAAAGATAATTGATACACTAATCTAGAAACAAATTTGTTTTTAAACTCATTCTATAATCTATATCACTGCTTCATCAAACAATTCTATCAGTATATTTTTACTCTGATTTAAGCTAACAGACATTGCTGCATTTAATAACATTAGAATACAAAACATACACATTAGAATTCCCATACTTCGGTCTTTTAATATACAAACAAATATAAAAATCATACATTACAGATTCCGCGTTATAATAAAAGGCATTCGGTTCTAACAATAATTAAGACTGTTAGTAGTTTAACTGTAGTGTGTGAATGTTTCTAACGTTCTAAGAAAATAAAATGTCTAAACCGTCACATCTCTAGCCGGGATTATGTTAATATAGATGGTAATCAAAAATATCCATTAGTCTTTAGTCAGCGAGATAATCAAAGGTCAGCTTTTATTTAACGGTCACTCATCGACCTTTCGGATACTTTAAGTGCTTCTGTGCATTGCTTTAAAAAAACATTAAGATAAAATGTTGAAAGTATTGTAAGAACTTTATTAATGATTTACTTTGGAAAATAAAATAATATTGTTTCTGCAGCAAAAAATATATATATATATATAATACAACCGCCGAGATAAAGCCGTAATTGGAAAAAACTCAGAAAGCGCATTCAATTATTAAGTTATAGCTTCATTAAATCATTCATTCAATAAATTAATCTTGGAAAATGGTATAAGTGAATGAATGAATAATTCAAAAAACCATTCATTTACGCCTTGATACAGCGATTGGAATATATAATTAGTACACGGGTCTGCAAGTAAAAAATTGCGTAACTGTGCTTCAGCTTCCTGCTTGTAATTATTCATAGACAATCTACGTCTGTTAAAATTAAATCAATCATAGACGACATTGTAACAATACATGTCATAGAAAAAAACTTGACACTTTCGGCTAAATTTAATACCGAGAACAAGATCTATAACTACTAAGAACGTATACATTTCCGTAAAACAAACAGCATCATCCTCCTGCCGATCGCAATATATGTTAACCACATGCTTATATGTAACTAAACGTTAAATCATTATCTCAGAGTCAACTATTACGTGGATCGTGTACGAGTATTGGACTTCTTGTTATGATTACTATAGTGTTAACGACCATAGTAAAACGTTTCTTTCTTCGAATGTTTCAACAACCTAGGGTTAAGAAATGTTACACGCGTAATTGAATAAATAGAGAGTATAGAAACTATGATATTTGTTTCAATATAAAATGTTAAGACGGAACTATATTTATATATAATTTTCTGCACGTGTATGTCACTAAACTCTGTATGTTACGATATGTTTTGTTTTAATATACTATACATTTCTCTATTCTCTCTTCAAGCGACCGGAGTCTCAAGCCAAACCTATATACACAAGCCTACATTATAAAACTTTTTTTATTCCACTCTTTTTTTTATACATTTTTCAACCTAATATGTCGTTTTTCTATGGTAATTACAGATGTCAAATTCATTTAGTATCTACAATAAGCAGTGTCATGTCCTTACATTGTCCGTCCGTCATAATGAGCGTGCTGCGCCCACTCGCTGGTCGTCCTAGGCGCGACACGAGCTGTGTCGCCTAACTAACGATGCATTCGATATGCCACACAATCTGCAGATACAGAAAACGTGGGACATTTATAAATATAATCTGCATGCCATTAATATTATTTAAAATATGTTGTAAACTAAAATCCATTTGTTGTACACACCAAATCTCATATTAAAAACGAATTCTCATATTTTCAACAATTTATTCGAGCAAGGTAACTCCGGCTTCCCGTGGCGAGCGTTATTTTTATGAATGAATTATGTTATTATTATGCAAACAGTGAAATAATTCCGGCGATGTTAATGTGTCAGCATCGGAGGTTGAAATGAATCACACGGTGACGTCACCGGTGCACCGCGACCGACCGGCCAAATGTCGCGGCCCACGTGTCGCGACACAACAAAACAACAGCCCTTATAAAAATAACATATACATTACAAGCCACATATAAACAATGATATTATATGATCACGTTCTAATAAATTAACATGCGATGATTACTTTTTTCTAAATTACGATTCCCAGAATTTATTCAAAATAGTAAAATTTAATTCTTCTTTTAACACCCAAGATATTTCATAAATACATCAAAAACATTGTATTAAATACAAGTTCCTCTGACTTGTATGTTATGAATATATAATAAATGTAATTATTCATGACCCTAATGATAAATATACTGAATTAAGTTATCATCACATTTATACATATTTATAGCAAAATAACATAATTTAAAATTAATTGATATCCTGTTTACTTCAAACTTTTAACCCTTAAATGGCTGTTATAGCCTGACATTACGAAATTATAAATAAAAACATTAATGTAGATAAATTTATTGTAAGCATACGTTTTTTTTTGTTATAAAGGAAAACAGCCAGCAATTAAGACGGCAATTTATTACTTATATTAAAATTAATTTAATTCAACGCACGGGAAACAGAATGTGGCCAAAGTCTTAAATAAGCAAAACGACATTTGTGACCTTTTCGGTTTTGCTCTTATTTTTACTCTGCCCTCACATATCTCCGGCCTACAGCTATGAACGCGGAAGGCATTGTGACATTTGAGCCGATAACTACTCGGGCTACATGGAAAAGGCAAATAACAGAATATGAACAAGCGTCCTTACCCTTAGTACTGCGAGTGTACAATAACTGTCTATCGTATACGAATTTAAATATTGTAAAATTTATTGTTAATTCGCTTAAATAGTCATTAGACGTATGTTGAGGCTTGATCCGAAATTTTCCCTGTCGTTAAAATTAATCACATAGACACATACGTATGTTTGATAAAAATTATTTAATTAATATAAAAAAAAAAATAACGAGTATAGTGTGTTTAAGACTTTATATCAAAGGAATCGTAAATTATGTATGCTATTTTAAATGATGAATCACGAGATACGGCAATGTCAAGGTCCGTGTGTACGGTGCATCAGTCTCATACAAGACGCGTCTCTCAATTCGGACGTTCAAGAAACATTCGTAGGCAGTGACGGCAACACCTTGACATTCGCATGTCAAATGTCACACGGCCACCGACCCCGGGCCGTGATAGTTCACAGATCGGGTTTGCGTTTTTATACATGCCTTTAATAGTCGATTACAAAAATAGAGTTCAGTTATTGTGAGACGGAAGAGATTAGAGGAAAACAAAACTTGAATATTTGATTCATTGAAATGTTGTTATGAATATTTCAACGCGTTCTTATCCATTGCTTAGATTAACCTAGTCCAATCTTGTCCAGTTTTCAAGATAGGCCAAGTATTTCAAAATAAAAATCCCTAAAATATAAGCCTTTTAAAATATGTATAAAACAATAAACATAAACAAAAACGCTTCCAAAGCAATTTACTAAATAAACTTATAATTATATCTTATTATCGTGAAGGTATGATGCATCCTTCAGCGATTCCCGCGTCGATCCACCAGGCGTGAGGAGAGTGACCGCTGGTGTTTTAGTGGGTACCATGGGCCCTTCTGGCCCGTCAATCCCACATAAGATCCTCCGTCTCCCCTAGACGGAGGGGTAGGTATAAAACCTTTCACCGCGTTAACAAAAAAAAAAAAGGTATGATGCTTAAAATGAAATTTCCTGAATAAAATGTGACCACCACTATATATAATCTATACTGCTACAATTAAATGAAGATAAAGAATAAACAAATCCCAATTATACTTTCAGGATCCATCACTTAACATTAGTCCACAAAGTAAAATGTGAACTAGTTAGACTTAAACCGTATTGCGTGCGAAGGAATATTATATAACTAATTACGTATATAGGACAAGGATTAAATATGATGCTGATTGCATTAAAATATAACCCGTTCTTGTTTCAATGACGGAAATTTTGTTTGGACATAGATAAGAATCATAAATAATGCGCACTTAAATGTTAATAATTCAATACTCACAATATTGAATCTTATTTTAGCAAGCATACTTTACAAATTAAATCTTAATATACATATAAAAAGAAATTGTCGTTTTACGACCTTTGTTAAGTCATGTAGAGTTTACTCAAATTCAAAGAGTATATATGTGTTACTTTATGCTGAGATAGAGCAAACTAATAATTTAATAGAGTTCCTTTTGTATATTTGGCGTGAGAATTAAGATTTTTCAAATAGTTTTTATCCCAGAAATACCAGTTGACAGAGAGTTTTGACACTAATAGTTTCTAAGCTGTTATGTTTGTCATACATATTGTGGTTGTGTACCGTGAAATGAAAATATATTTCATTTTATAAACTCGCAATCTGTTTGTTTGTATTTATCTGTTAAACTGATTAATTTACATTTGTTATTGTTAATGAGAGCGAGGCATCTTGTGTATAAACAGTCGCTACACATATTGACATAATTGCTTCGGTCAAACATGGCCGAATGCGACAACAATGACGTCTGATGTAATTATCAGAATGTCTGCGGCTTGAATAATTTATCTTAGTAACAAAATTTTTATGTATATTTTGTAAATGGGTTTAGTGTTTTATATATAAGATCTTCGCGTGAACACTATTGAAATGACTCTATGTTTTGCGGATATGACTATGCGACTTTATTTATAAAATAGGTAAGTTATATCTTTAAAACTTAGTTTAATTATAAGTTAAATGTGTCCGTCGTTTTATCTGTGTACAATTCAGTGTCGGTGAAGAATGTACGAGGACATTTTACGTGTTAATCTTCTTTAAATTTTCGGTTCAACTTACAAACGGCTTACTATCATTAACGTTGCTTATTCTTTGGAGCTGGTGAACAAACGGCTCAATATGGGAAAAGCTTTTTAAGGCAATAAAAGTAACATAACTTAGTATGGGATGACCATAACATGTAATCTCCAATTTTATTGTATTACTCCATATAACGGCGGGGTCGTTATTGATGTCGTAATGTCAAATATATGAAAGTGAATACATAAAGTGATGACCGACCTCCATTGTACTCTGATAGTTCAGTTATATAATAAGACACGTTGTAGATGCGCGTGCACACGACAAATGTCTTCATTATTCTTCCCACGCCACTAATCCCTTGTGCCTCGTTTAGACCCGTCCAGTCAGATAAGAAAAGTGCTCTATCCAGTTTCCTATCAGTTCGATTGACGTATTTTATTCGGTGCGGATGCGATTCCAGTCGATTGAAATTCACTTAATGTATTGTGTATTTTAAAGCGTATCGCACTTCGTAATATACTACACTTGAATACTTTGTCGTATTTTATAGGACCGGTCACAGTATTTTTTTAGTCTCCCAAGTCGCAAGTTTGTTATGAGACTTGATCTCGTTGATGACCTTTACATACTATGAATGGTAGTTATTAATGTTTTGAGAGTTGATCTCGAAACCCGTCCTCGTATGTAATGTTCTAGTGAGCACCAATATACCAATTTTCTACAATAGTCATTCCATCACTACACTGTGGGTCAGACACCTACAGAGGACCACTAAAATGCTGATGATGGAGCGACTCCGATACAGTGATGCATGGGCTGTCGATATCTCGATCGGAGAGTTGTAATTTATATTGCCTCGCCTCGCTATGATTTGCTTAACCTGTTCAATGACAAACCATGTTCTTGTACCTTTGTGCATTAATGCTTGATACCATCTGGTATGGACCTGTTATGTGTATACAAGTGACATAGAATGTACATGTTCAATATTCTAATTCACATCAAATATAAAGTTATTATTATTTCCGTATGTAATTACAGTTTCTTTGTCTGATATGAATACAAATATAGAGAGAGACCTCCAAAGTGTCACGCTACAGTGACAATGGGAAGGTCTGCACCAAATCCGATCACTTTCCCTCGGATTAAGATCGAAATGTCAGTGGTAGTGACATTTTTATTTCTGGACGACATTTTGACGGTTACGAAACCGCAGATGCAATCGGGCCAATTAGAGATTTATTTATTTCTAGTACGCCACTTATAATCTTAATATTTTACTAATCTAAGCGTGTGATTTTCAATTGAACAATAATTACTACCAAGTCAAGTTAAATTATTTAGATTACTAAAAATAATATCTTTGACGCATCGATTTGAAGTAATGCATAAAAATATTATTTTGGTGATAGAAGTAGGAGTATAAAATTCTGCCAGAAATTAATTTTGCAACAAATACGTTCTTTTTAAACATTTTGTCCTTTTAAGTTTAAACAACTGCATTGAACATTCTAACATGTACCATTAAAAATATTCAAACGTCAAAAATATTTGAAACTAAATCTAATGTAATAAACATTGTAATTAATATATTAAAATATTATTATATAATAAAATGAAAGTGATTAAATTGGAGACACAATAAAGGATGCTTGGAAGTAATTATTCATTGTTAATATATTGTTACCGGTTTATTTAATCTGTATTTGAATAAAGGACTATTACATAATGGCAATGTTGAAACGTGTAGGTAAGAACATCCAGTTCGCCTACAGGCCATTGTTGTAGTGTCGCATACCATTTGTCTTTAAACTTAGATACGATTAATGTTACAGAACGAATACAACTGATATAATAACAAGCCATATTTAGATCTTCTTTATATCAAATGCTACATTCCATACTAATGAAATAAATATTCTTAAATTATATACTAGTAAAGGTTTTGTTATACAATAATATGATTTTAAATAGATTCCAGTCGCTCTGAAGAATAACTGTGGCCAATTCCAGTATGATCTATACGTCTGAAATAGAGGGTATAAGAAAAAAAATTATGTCCAATAAGCTGACTAATTAAAGATGAATGTAATGAGTAATTATTTGTATATTTAGACTGACAACTAATGTCATGTACAGATCTTGGAATAGGCAAAATAAAACGGTGCTGTTAAGTAAAAACGAAGGTAGGTCCCTCTTATGTTATAGACGATGACAACAATAAATCAACAGACAATCAGATATTCCAGTAAGCCTTAAAAACTGTCTCAAGTTCGTAATATTACTTATGCATTTAAGTTAAAGCTTAAATATTATAGACACATACATACAAGACGACTACGCGGTGTGAAACACATTATGAATAATTTACACCCACTCAGTAGCATCCGAGGGTCAATGTTAGCTACAAATGGTCAATATCATATAAGTATTTTATTTCATCATCGTTATATAAATATTATTTTATTCTATAACATTTTATTCATCAATTTAAATTCTTGTGTAACGTGATAAAACTTTTTCAATTCCACTAAGTATAATAATACCATAAGAATTTCGGAAGCTTGTAACATATAAAGAACGTTTGAATTTATTTATATTCGTATCACATAAAGCATCCTTTATCATAAATATGTAAATAGAGATCCCCAGCCAGGTGATTATTGAAAATAAATTCATTATCTATTTACAATTTTCACGATCTTATTATGTCACCAAACTTAACTATAACAAATACACTATTTGAAATAAGTTTGTAGAGTTTAATTACTAATTAATATATAACATTTAATTTGTATCCCATTCAAACTTTATAAATCACATCCTCTTTACAACAAAGAACATAAATTTTCATACATTCAATATTCACTTTCACAGCAAAGAGCGCATTAACAACTGTTTTTAAATTGTGTTTCGCAAATTATAAAAAAGAAAAACAATAGAGCACTCGGTGTATGATTTAAAGGGAGTCAAATGGCTGTTTCATTGAGACGGAGGAGTCAGTAAATCACCCTCTGTCCTCACACACCCACCACCCAACGCCCACCGTCTCGACCTCTAGGTGATACATTTGTACTTGTGTTATTAATTTACTTTAACCTACGTAAATAGATTTTTATTTTTGCGATATTTTATTGCATAAGTTCCTGAGATATATATAATATATGTCGAGAATCTCTTTAAACTTAAAAAAAACTGTCCCGAAAATGTAAACTTTCTAAAAGCTATTTCTAAAACTACGAGTATTATAACTATACAACAATTAGGAAATTTATGCGCATCTCGAGGTTCTCTTAGTTTCGATACAGAAAAAACGCAGAATAATTAATGTTTGACAGATTGTATACAGTTAGGTTTCTATTTTTGTAGATTAAACATAAAATATATACTCAAATTTTAGCTTTTTAAGGAATTTCGAATGTTCAACAAAAAAAGTAAATGCATCATCATGCATAATTTGTATATTTTATTTAATATATGTGGACCGAGTTTATGTCGACGCCTGTTCTCATATTTAAGATCAGTCTTTCTCATTTGAAAGTTTAATCTCGAGATGGCTTTATGCGAGTTTCGTAAAATTTCACAACTAAAGAAGTTAGCAGCTAAAGAAACTATATCACTTCAACTATTCCTTTCACATTATGTCTAATACAAAATTAATTAAATGAAGTTATTATTTACAATCAAACAAGAAGTAAGTATTGTTTTAATAACATTCAAGTCAGATATTTTTTACACAATACTAACGGCATACATATTTTAATTATCAATACACGTACCTCGATATAGGAAAGGTGTATAAAGTATCAATTTAGAAAGACACTATCTTTTGAATTACCAAAGAGACCCGCGGGTAATAAGAAAACATAATTTGCACGCACCAGACGTTGTGGACATTTTGAATTTCAAATCCTCGTATTTATTCCTAGGAAGATTATTATCTGAGCCTTAAGCAGTAGCGAACCTTGGCTTAAAATGATCTGAACGAGAAATCTTAGTTGATTCCATCGTAATTTAAAACTTGATTTTACAATAGCCGGTCGTCTGTCTTTAGATAAGCTTCTCCCAAAGAGCCTGACGCACAAATACTATATTACCCGGCGCGTTTCAAACTATATTTCCATAGCTTCGCCTATTCCGCAGATATAAATTCGTAACAAACATGTATTAAAATAATGTCCTGTGGAATTAGAGTATTATTTAGCTTACAATTCTAATTAGAGTTGCTTTTTTTTATTATTTCGTAATAGAATTTGAAACTAAGACTAATTGGTTGTTAAGTACTGCTGCTAACCGGTCAATAAAAAGACAACGAAACGATTGATGACTCTTATCTGATTGATATTTAAAGAACAGTCATGACATTATTGATGCAATTAAAAATTTAGTCAGGTTACGTAATCGCTGCCATTAGGGTGTAATGGATTCGAGATAATGTCGCTTGTAAATGGAGGGTTTATTTCGCAGAAAATTACTATAGATAGGTAATAAAGGGTTCAATCTGCGATATCTGGCTTAAGGACTACTATTTTGATTGCTTGCCGAGTCGCGCTTCGCCCACGCGCTTCTCTGTCGACCCGTCGCGTAAATATGGCTAAGGAATTAAACCTACCTGCGGTTATTTATCGTTTGACTACGGAGAAATCGACGAGCGTTACTTCCTGTTCGGATTCGGACGTCGAAAGCCGTCTACGTACAATCTATGACAGCCCTTGGTATTCCTATTAGACATACCAGTTCTGTATTTCAATGAAGGCATACAACAATTTTCTGACATTAAATGTCAATGTCACTTTAGTACTTGAATGTTTAGACTATTCTTATACGGGAAATTCTCTAACATCAATCTTGACATTTAGTTATATATTCTTATCAACACAATATAACTACAAACAATATCGTGCTAGAAAAAGCTGGGAAGTAAACGAGAGTAGGCGAGTAACCATTGACATTTTGGCGACATTTGACATTCTCCGTCCGCCATACGTCTAATTATTATTAGTAGGAGTGGGCTGTCAATGCATACCTAAACTGGGCTGAACGCCGATAGATATCAAGCAAACCAGTATTAATGATTAAATACTGCCTTGAATGTCACATGCGAGTACCGAGATCTAATTAAACAATCTTCCTGGCTCTCAATACATTGACATTTATAAAAAATATATCATTATTTCATTACGTTATTGTTGTTCAAGTCGAGTGTAATGTTTAAAATTTATGACATATAACAAGTGGTAATATTTATTCAGTATTTTTAAAAACGCCAATTTTCTGTGGCCAATGTGTCATTATTTTTTTTTTAATCTACTCGTTTCTTGCACTTACAAGACTTTGACATTTAAGATATTACGAAAATAATTGTATTATGTTCAATTAAGATTATGAATATTTTTAAAGTACCTACTAATTAATTATTTTATTCAATGTCCAGACTGATTTTTAATAACAAATAAGTTCGCATACCTTTAATAGGAACCTATAAGAAAATGTTCCGTACAGTTACTTCCCTGTTTTACTGGTTTTATTTTCTTCCTTTTGATACGAAAGAGACTTAATTCTTTGAATCGAACTTCTTAAAAACACTACATACCTATAATAAGTAAAAGGTTTTTAAATATTTGTAAATGTTATTAAAATTTACAAAGATTTTTGTAAAGAGACCATTTCCTCATACATGAGACAGAACGACACAATGTCAATATAGATTTGATAACGAAAACAACAAGACAAGAAATCAAATAATTATAACAAAGGGAAAAGTCGACAGAACCTTCGCCTTTTCGAATGCTTTTAAAAATTAACATATTACAAACGCTTTGATTTAATTACATATTTCCATACAATTTACGAGTTGCTTATACTCCACGAATGTTTATCGAGAAAATGCATATCAACAAGGGATTTCCATGGACATTAAGATCGATTAACTAAAAAGTAGGTACATATTGAAAAAAAAAATAATACAAAACATTGAAACGTTGAAGGATAATGAGACGTTTTTTGTAGTAGCTGTGACACCGACGACCTCGCACAATGCAAAGGTGAAACAGATCACGGTGTTAGAAAAACCCGCAACGTCAATTAGGTTTACCATCTATTAATTCCATATAGAATGACAGAAAACATTTATAATCATGATTAATATCAGTTCAATACAGAAATACATATCTATTAACAGGTACTTAACATAAACATTTACTCAACATTATTTTATTCATGTTCCTTTGGTAGCTGGAAGGAAAGGTTTAACTTTCTTTAACAAAATTCTAATAATATCAAATACCGTCCATATATTTGATCTTTTATATATAAAATATTATTATTATCATGCAAATGACGTTAACAGCTTCTGTCCGCAATCATCATAAAAATTTGTCACATTAATCAACTATTACGGTCCTGTCACTGTGTTTTTGTCTACGCTTCCAAGTGCGCCCACGCATGCCTGGTCACTTGTCATATAGCTTTTGTCCATGTCTATTATTTTTTTATATCGATCGAGTTTAATACTGAACTTATGCTTTTGTTACACTCACACTATAATTGCTCAGAACTCAAAACCCAAGCGCAGTGAGTGACAATGGTCAGGTTGATGAAAAGCCGTAACCTCGTCTTAAATGTATTAGACGAAATCTTTTTTTAACCCAAAAAATATTTTTTATTAAAATTAACAGATACGTGTTTTAGTAGAGGCAAATATACTAAACTATTAACATCTGTACAATGCATTATATACAACTTATATACTGAAATGCTAATATAATCAATAAACAACTTAAGGAAATGCGACATCACCGTGAGTGATTATCAAATGCTGTTTTACAATGCATGTATATCAGATCGTTATCATATACTACATAAGTCAGCAGATAAACGTAATATTTCCCACACACACACACCACATTTAACAAGATCCAAAGTCGTATTAATGATCAAACATTCGTTTTACTGTTTAATTATAAATATTGCAACACCGCTCCAGTTCCCTTTGCCATACTTCGAGTCTGATACGAAGCTATGCGACGTTACATTCCTCTTGTAACTGACGGGTTACATTAGTTTCGTCATTTTTAAACACCATACTTAAATTTAACTGACATTGATCTAATGTAGGTTTTTAACCACAGTTTACTGTGTGCTCTATTGAAACGTAAACAATAGAAGAGTGTACAAATACGACACAAGTTTTCTCGAAATTTATAAAAATCTTGTAAAAAAGTTTTACATATAAACAATAAGTATTGAATGTACATAAACTACTTCAAGATTATTATTAATGTTATATAAAATCAATATAATGTGCAAGTAGAACAAATCTAAGCAGGTGGGGTTGTGTGCGTTAGGACAGTGACCCGGGCTATCTCGAGATCGCAGCCTCCGACCGGCCAGATGCCGAAAGATGACAGGTATGAACTCCGAGATTAATGTACCTATTAAAATAAATTATAATAATTTATTGTTTCTTTTCATTATTAATTTGCAACCAGTTTTAATGGTAGCGAACAGAATGTTGAAAGTTGATAAAAAATAACATATTCATTTAAAGTATGATTGTGTTGAAGAATCTTTTTGAATACCAATTTTAATACTCACGTACTCAGTATCGTCTTATAGTTTTTTTATAGTATATTTATAATAATAATGTATTTAACAGTGTTATTATTAAAATGGCTCCTAACAATGGTATACTTTGACACGGATCTTACAGTCATGTCACCAAATGATAACAATCTCGTTTTGGACGAAATACGCGGATACAGAGTTCAGGACGGTCGAATTTTTATGTGATATTTTCTAGGAAAGAGAACTTACTATGATGGAAGACTATTTAAAACAGGACATAATAAAAAGAAAACAAGAAATATAATACATATGTGTAGAAGTGAAATGTTTGTTCATATTGTATGAAGAAGATAATTTCGAGTATATCTGTATTTTAATCTACACGATCAAAGTCTTTGTATTAAAATTATACAATTGATGTTGTGAATACATCTCTGTGGTAACCTTTAGCTCGAGGCGATCGCTTTAAGAATTAAAGATGCGGCGTTAATATAGTAGGTACGTTTACCTTTGGTAGGCCGCTACCGCAGGTGCGACGCCTGCCTGCGCCCGCGCATCCATTAATGTAATTATATTCTGCTCAACATCTATATGGTTAAAGGAAGAGTTTGTTAAAAATATTATTATTAGCTTTTTTATTTTATAACACTCAAACATTTGTTAGATTTATTTATTGCATAGGTTTTAAGGTTATGACCACAGAACACCGTTGAAACTTATTTAATCCTGTTTATTTTATTATTGAATTTATAACAATTTTTTATTATAATGTTATTCAAAGTACGAAGTATTAGCGTTCGATCATATAGGTAGGCTATATGAACCTAATAGTCTGTTTAATAAACGACAGGAGTCTTGGCGAGAATTCTTCAACCAGTTGTCATGGCGGGTCAATCTTCTATTTGTACGATTAACATGAAGTTAATGATATTATTTCAATCAGACCAACACCGGAGGCATGTATCAGGGAGATAGTGATCTCGGCGGACTTCCGCAGCGCCGGCGCATACAAACTTCACCTATCATTATACATACACGCCAACGTACAAGAAATAAAAACGTATTTCAAGCTCTAGAGATAAGTTGAAAACATTAAAAAACTCTCCAGTTTGACTATCAGCTTATATGTAATTTTTTTGATTGAGTTATAAATCATTATATTTGTGAATGTTGTTCTGAACATGAAAATAAACATATTGAGAAAAGAATTTCTAATTCCTTTTATACGCAAAAAAATATTTATATAAAGATGTAATGAATGTATCTCATTTTATCTTTTATAATACATCTATGATAATTTTCATTAGCGAGCTATTAATCTATAATTAGCACGTTCCTGTGGGACCGGTATCGATTGTATTATATCCTGCTTCTTGAGACAGAACCAGTTCACGTCTTAGGAACTTGAAAATTATATGAAACTCGTAAGGGAAGTATTTTATACTATGTACTGAGAAACAAATCACTTCCCTTAGATGAAACTGTACCATTTAATACTGACTAATTAATAATTAACCGATGTCTAAATATATACTATTTATTTCAAAACCTAGGTAGTGATATGTAAACAAATTTCACAGTAAGAAAGATTTATAATTTAATTATTTACGATTAATATATTGAAGGTTTTATGAAGTGATCACGATTTAAGTACTTGACTTTTATGGCCAAATACTAAGAACACAACGCTATGTTGCAATAGAGAAATATAAATAATATCATTTGAAAAAGTATTTAATTATAAATATAAACATTAAAATTGAAAATTATATGGAAGATGAGACGGTTAATGTTTAGATTGATAGCAGATCGTCAATAAACATAAAATTTGTAATCACAATTAAATTAAATAGTCATTTTAATTGAATACGTTACTATGTGCAAACGGTTATTGCGCCATTAGTGAGGTTCGTTTAAACATTCCAGAAGATTAAATGAAAATTAATTTTCTGAGACGACAAAAGTTACAATACAGTGTACCCTATAATGTAAACCGCGTGGCTTGTAATAAGAAGCCGTTATGGACAAATCATAGCAGGTGGTAAACGAGCTGCTAGTTATGGCAGTGGCTTACTATACAGAGCTTGGACTTTGGTATATAAAACTGTAATATTTTATGAAATAACTTTAAAAAATATAATATAAGACATTTTTTTGCATTCCATTTAAAATATTTTTTAGCATTCATGTTTAATAATGTCACGTTGCAAAGTGTAGAATTTTTGTAGAGACGTTCGACCGACTATTTTCAGATCAAATAAATAATTTTCCGTGAGTCTTACAAATAACAAAATGTCAGTGGAAGTAAAACCGACAAGCGATTTATCAAGCCAGTGGTATTAATTAAGCGGTATCCTTTTATAAGTCAATCTAACTATCAGTCTGTTAACAGCAACAGATGTATTCATATGGATGCTGACAGATAACTTAAGAGTAGACCTGATTAGATAAAGAGATCTCGATCGGAGGGAATTTGTGATAGGGCTGTGTGTGAACGTTAATTAATATTGCTATTAAAAATAAAATAATATTACATTTTGTTACATTTTAAAATACATACGTAAAAAAAAACTTCGTTCTTTTATTTATCGCAATGAATATTTGAAATAACTTTTAACATAAGAAGTTTCCTACCTCCGTCTATATATTGTTACACGTTATTCAAATGCGTCTTGTCTTCAAATAGAAAAACAACCCCAATTAAAATTTAAATTCAAACCATGCATAAGCCGAGTGCAATTAATAGCAATATGGTGTAAAATTAATTGGCATCTAGATAATATGCAAATCAGCCAACAGCCATTTGTTTGAACAAAACACAATTATATACTTATGTTAAAATAACATACGTACGAGATTCTCACGTTACATACATACTAAATTTATTAAAATAAAATCGTGATTTTTATTTACTGCAATGTTTTATACATATACTTTTTCCAATAATAAAAAGATATAAATATTATATCATGACATGAATTTATTTTCAAATTCAAGATTCAAAACTTATTTTGCTGGATGAAAATGTCATCTATATTGTCATTAAAGAAAAGTAAAGATATATATATATATATATATATATAAGAAAGACATCGATAGAACCGTCCTTAGAACATATTATAGCCGACGCAGGAAGATTAACCATGTGAAAAGAAAAATAATGGAACATAATCTATACAGGAAATGAAAAACCAAAAAATCCTGGAAAAATGACCTGAAAACCTCCATCCGATTAGATTTTATCACATGCTTACGAACCCCACACGACAAACAACTAACAATTCATACTGAGAGATTGATCACTTATAACTTACCTATAATGTAGTCTTCGCCTATTAGAAAAAAAAATAGTGTTCTTACCTGAAAAAGGATAACATATAATTAATAATAGTGAAATGCAAAATATATTGTAGATTGATTTACATCCTATTATATTTTAATTACCATTGTACTTTGGAACTTTTTTAATTATTAAACATGTGGTATTTCTTCTGATTAAATAATCCTGTATTTTATAATTACAAATATTTTTTAAATATGCAAGATCATTTTGAAATCTTTTACGTGTTACGTATAAAACGAAAGTTCGTTCACACTGATAGATCTAACTCATCTGTACAGCTCGTTATTTCAGTCAGACACACCTTGCTCTAATAACTTGACTTGAAAAAAAATATATATATATATATACGACTTAGAACTTGTGCTATCAATAAAACGTTATACAAATTAAATAACACTGATATGTCTGGGATAATTCGCTGTTCATATTTTTATATGACAAACGTCAAACGCAAGCCGACCCGAGATACATACAACCTGCTTTATAGACGGTCGTTTATTAGACACGCGCGATTAGCGAGCGGGCACGCGTGTACGACGCGTGGGTTATAATCGCCGCTACCCTAATGTCTCGCTCGGTTTTCTTTCAGCATTCCAAGAGTCAATTTATTGAGTGCGGTCGCTTTGCGGACATTATTGGTATGTACGGAGAATGCAATCTATTCAACGACAATTACTTTCTTTTTTCGCAACTTTATAATCATATTTTAACGAGCTTTGAAATTCCACACACATATGTTGGTACGTATGTATGTCATTTCAGGCAAACCGAGTTTCAAATCTGAAATTATCAACGTTTTAATTACATGTTCATGAATTGGTTGCTTTAAAATGTTTACGCGGATGGATTATTTCTAAACAAGTCTCATGAATAATAATAAATATCTGTATACAAATTTTTGCAGATGATTTTGGACTTGACCCGCTGCCATGCACTATCAACGAATCCTTGCCTGCGCGGGCGCACCTCATTTCCAATTCGTTCTAGAGAATCGCGTGCAGACTCGGATATGTTTTGTATCGAATGTGTTAAAATTTAAAATGAAATAAGATTAATGGGTTTTCCATTAATATAATAAAATACATATAGAAAAGTAAAATACAATATAATAAATTAGAATAAATAAAATAAACTATGACATTATACCAAAATAAATTATTAATCATAATAAATAAATCTGTGAATCCCGTGTCTCTCGTCTGTGTCCGGTAAGCGACATTTAAATTGAGCAACGTCGTTAACATTTGTTGGCGATCTTATCTCAACTTAAAAAATAGGATCATATATTATGCAAACAATTCCAAATCAAAACCTTACATATTTATAGTAAAATACACTTTTCCATAGCATCCAGAATATTTCGCAAAATACTTATTCGTGTCGTAAATATAATTTGTAGGACAATCAAAATTTTGCCACGCGTGTCTTTAATGCACGATGAGATTGTTCTCGAACATTTAGCTGAGCTGTAACATATTTTGTTTTCTATGATAAACGTGCGATAAATGATGAACGTCTCTTTGTCAATGTGATATATTCCCTTTACTTTCCAATTTTCAAGTCTTCAACGTCACGTTTGTGCCCTAGATAAGTTAAATGTACCTAAACTTGGAATTTTAAGATTCTTACTATACTATAGTTAGAGTTATCAAATACTAAACACATTTTAAACCTTTCAATTTACTTCACCACCTGTGTATCTTGATGACAAACCATTCATCAACAATTTTATGGATAATCTTTTCCTCAATTCTCAGAACAAATCACAAGTTCATTACGTTACCCTCTCTAACTACGTGTGTATGTATGTATTCGTTATTTATTGCACATAGTATCGAGTCATTTTATTACCGTTTTAATTAATTGATTATGTTGTTAATTAATTGTTATAGATTTATATTTATTACTATAATTTCGATGTGCGCTTTAATGGACTAAAAATTATCTTAATTTCTATCAACAGTAAGCATAAAGTAAGTCGGACTAGTGAGTTTAATTAATGACTTATTAGAAATCTGAATGTACTTAAAGTGTAATTACCTCGCGAACTCCGGCAATACTATCAATCAATCTGATCTAACGCTGAATAATTAAGATTAAAACATTATAGCTGTACATTTTACTGTTTCAATGTGAACGGTGCAAAATAAAAGATTTCAACAATCTACATTAAAAAAATATAAACAATTTGAAATATTTAATTTCATACAGGAAATAAATTCGCCTAAAATATAACAAACAAATATGTATTAAAAACACAAACCAACAATTATATTATATATATCGAGATGAAAACCACAAATGCATTCCGAACAGTTAACCTTAATGTCGTTATAATATTTATTTTGTCATTGCGTCGCGTTATAACAGGCTGTCAGTTGTGTGTACATGACGCTGTAAGTATAATTTTCATTTGGGATCTCTATAACTCGCTACAGAGCGAACGTAAATTGTACCGGGGGCTACTTATACTGTAATATTTATATCGTAAACATATCGAATTTACGCGACGATCGTAAAAAGGCGAACAAAAGCCATCGGCTCGGAACCGCGGCTTTTGAGCAACAAAAAAATAAATAAATAAATATAAAAAGAACACTCTGGATACAGTGGACGGGTTCGCTCGAGGTCATTAGGGTTACTTTCGATGCATTTTAAAAAACAGAAGTGCAAAAATAAGCAATGCTCAAGGGTTCCGCATTCATTAACATACGTCGTACGAGAAAAAAGCTTTTGTTTTCATTAGATAAAAAGTATTTCAATTTATTATAGTACGAAATAATTCCTTATATATTTATTCTTGAATAGTAATGAATTCTCATTATGAAATATTGACATCATAAAATATTGACACTTATTATAGCCAAACGACATCATAAATTACTTATCTAGTATATAACAGTTTAAAAATAAATAAACATATCGGAATAGATTGGATTCAAACCTAACGTTAACTAAATACCAAGAGAAACTGCATGAGGCATTAAAAAACGAAAATGAAAAAGAATTCTTAATTTGTGTAAATATTTATTATGATTTCTTTTAAAATATTCGGTCAGTCGTTATCATTTCGAACCAATTTATCCGCCAAAAAAAACCTTATCATTGAGCTTTTAATTGTATTAAATAAAAATACTTACTTTATGTTATGATAGTCTCTATAAAATTATCCGGTAGCGCTTTGCGGTTTGAATCCAACCGAAGAAATTTTTAAATATTATTATATGTACCTAATAAAAACAAAAATGTTTCACATAACAAATATATCAAACTAAGGAATTTCATTTCTGACGTATGTACAACCGATGTCCCGCTAGATATAAATGAGATATTTAAAGTGTCTCAAATAAACACAAAATTTATGAGTTTGCTATTCGAAATTTGATACTTTCTAGGTGGTCCGAATGAAAAGTTGCTCCAAATTTTTTTCAAGCAAATGTTATATTAGAGTTATAAATAACAGTATGAATGTATAATGTATGTTGGTTTTTCCGGCGAAATAATAATAATATTAATAATAAATTGTTATTACATGTTACAGATGACATATAATATGATAATAGTTCAGAGGAGTGGCGCGTGCGCAGCCCACGCACACATTAGCAAGTCTAATGTACACGGATTTACACACGCAAACCCGATACTGATTCAATAACTTATGTCATCCCATTATCAATGTAATGCTTCTATCACTTGCTATTGCTTTGAAATGTATTTAACTGTCATGTATTAGTTAACAACCACTCCATTACAACATTACAGACAAACAATAATATAAACATATCATACATTAAAAAATAATAACAAAACTCCTTATTTTTACTAAAGTAGTTACAAAAATAATGTTACAACGAAAAGAACATCTTATTTAAAAAAAAATTGTAAATTCCAATGCAAAACACTGAATACATTAGTTTAAAATTTAGAATAACTCTGACCGTCTAGTTACCGTATTACAATACCGTTTTATTATGTTAATGGCTTTACATTATTTCCGACAGGCTGTATTAATAAGTAAGGTCGTATTCAAATGGGATCCGTGCCAGGGTTCATTAGACTGGGAGTCATGTAGCCAACTGATAAATACATGCACTTGCTTTTGATAAATTCCACTGTTAAATTCAATTGTAACAGCTACCGCAAATTGTTTTAAATGTTACACTTAACACACATATCAAATAACGATAGTAACTTATACATAAGAATTATAAATAGGTATATTGGAACGTCAGTTTTTCTTATAAAGCTCTTCCTGATACATATTTTTTTCCATATACATATAAATATTGAAAATTGCAATTTTTATATAAGGACCACAGAACCCTAAACAAAGTAATAAATAATAACTGTAATCTCAATAATGTGAACTAAATAAACGTATAAATAAGTCATAAATGTCGCTTGGCGCCATAATAATTAAAACATTAATGATCGAACATTAAAATTATATTATACTTCCTGAGAATTGTTAAAAAAAAAATATGACTCCTGATGGCAATTGAATAACTATATTGTATATATATACATGTATAAATATTGTTACAATTGTATTCGATGACTGTGCCCAAATCTCAAGTTCGCATCTTCAAGGTAGTCATAAAGACCTTTAAATTTTTCTTTCATATATAGTGTTACAAATAAATTTAGGCAGCACTTTCACTTAGATGTTTATTGCTCCACAACTCGTAACAGAATTCCCAGTCTAGCACATACATACATCCTATTTATAGTATTCAAAGGTAACATATTTAGGTGGGGGTAAGTTACAACATCATACAGAGGGCGCTAGTTTCCCTCATAAGAGTTTTCATTAAGTAATAAAACACTGAACATCACATAAAACATGTTAAGGCTCTAATTATAAATTATAAAACCAATTGTTAAGTACATAGTATATATAACAAATATCCAGATAGGGCTAGTCCACTATCATAAGAATTCCCAATAAATATGAGAATATAAATGACGTTAAGCTTAGAATCATTAAGTACATCATATTTTAAATAATTATTACTAACAATAGTTTTTAATTGACATACGCGATGTTCTGTAAACGATTAAATGAAACCGTCTATTGATAATTTTGCTTCAGTCTCTTGCCAACGTGACCATTCATTCTCATACTGCTGGTATTAACTAAACCTTAAAAAGTATATAAGTGCTAAAGTTATCACTACAGAAGATGGTAGAATTAGTTACCTTTAAAGTAAGTATCCTTTTAAGTATCCCTCAATATCTAGATACAACTTTTGGACTGCTTATAAAGAAATGTAAACAAAAAATAAAAACATACAATATCGCACAAAACATCATTATAACATAAGGTTGCAATATTATGAAATACAGACATAAAAATAAACTCTTCAGTTTAATTAAAAACCCATTCAAATGATAGTTTCAATTGTTTGTACTTATGTGATAGTTGTAAATCCAAACTAAACAAAAGAACGATTCGTTACCAACTAAACGGAGGGTATTTACTTATATACAAGACTTGTATTTGTTCTCAAACAATCAAGCGGTTCCTGGATCGTGTAAATTTAGAATTTGCTGTTCCAACATTAATATTAAATAAACGGGTTTCCAGTAGTAAATCTGTTACAGAGATGACATGATTGAATTTCCTTTAGATTCACAATGAACCAATGCTTAGCTGGATTTGGTTTTGTAATTTATAAATTCGCAGTAATCTCTGATGATATTTCCTCGTACCATGAAATGCATTCATATCGTTTGTTTATCATTCAACTATAATATAATATGAAATTTTGAATATTGACATTTAGTATCCATCAATATATTTTTATACAGATTTTCATCATTCCACTGGTAACTTTTTGTGTAATATATTTTTATTTATACTTTGTCTTTGTATGGCTTTGTTGTTATACTAGGTACATACAGCATATTTCAAAAATAGCGAAATAATCAACAAATACTCTTATCAAAGAATAGTCTATAGAGAACATAACGGCCATTAACTTCAATTTCTTTACAAAAATAAGTTAACATTTCATAAATAGGTACTTTAGAAGCATTTTTGGTGATTACCCACTTATGGGTCCATCACGCTCTAAGTAGCTTAGTTTACCTTCTTAAGTATTTAACTACTTTTCACAGTAAATTTCCCCAAAAACTGTTAACGGATAATTTCATCAAGATTTTGTGTCGTAAAAGTAACATCATCATCATTTTATATAACGTTCAATATTTAACTTAAATGTATCTTTAAACGAATACGTAATGTTCTCGAACTACATATTCTGTAAGTAGTAAATCATTATCGCATTCAAATGAACCACACCGGAGCGAGTTACGAGACGGGAACGTCAAAATATTAACAAGGATCATTACTATACATACAAATCTACACCTTAAAAAATGTTTCAGAGAGTCGTGAGGCACGGAAGTATGGAAATGGTCACCTGCCGAGCCACCCACAGCGTGATAACCCGCCTTGACTAACTAACTATCCGTACCTCACCCGTGCAGTCAGCGGCCCGCCTCACCCCCGCACTTCTGCTACCGTTTGATTGAACGTCTGAGTTCACTAGATATGCATTATTCGCTTCCCAGCTCACCTGTCGCTTGTACTAAATGGACTTCAGGTTTCTTGAGCCCGTAATAAATGATGCAATGCTTTATGCAAAATCAACGGTATCCACAATATAATACTCTGTTATGTACTAACAATAACATCGATGTTGGTTTTCCTACTTTTATAAATAAAATTTTTATCAAATTCGAACACTGTTTAGGTCTCACACTGATTATAATTTATATCAGTTTAATTAATTATACATACATAACAATTGACAAACTTTCATATTTTTACTTTCAACGTGTTTGTATTTTATATACCACTTCCATCGTATATATCAGACAATCCTAATCCTAATGATACCTGAGTAACACCACGCTGGCCAAATGACCGGCGTCTCAGCGTCAAGGTCTCGTCGTGTCAGGGATGCCAGCATCAGACCGGCCTTGGATCATGGGCACTCACATCGCCCCACCCTACCGATAACAGTTATCATCAATTTGACAACCCTTACATATACTATTTGGTTAAGTTTCACTATAGTATAGTACAATATGATATTCGTCTAAAATCAATCAATTAGACAAGATATATCATGATCAATATACGTATTTATCATACGATATTAAAATTAAAACATCTACTTACATTAAATTCGGTCCAAGATCATTCAAATTCCGAAGTGCATATAGTCACTGAACCGCGTCCCGACTACAATTAAAATAATTTAATTTTTTTTGAAAAAATAAAAGCCGTCACAAGAAAAAACTATATCAACTCGAGCTTGGTTGCCCGTGTAATAACTATGAGAAAAACTATGGATGATTCGTAGCTTTTGTAGAGGCTGTGGCCGTCGGTATTCCGTCTTTTCGCGGTTACTTTTTAACTACAGTACACAGTAGGTGCTGATAATCACTAGTGCGGTCTAACCGTTAAAATCGATCGTCAACGGTCAGATCATGCGGACAATTACAGAGTTTATTACACTTACTAGCGATAATTTTATGAAATTATTATAAAGGAATGCCGTTTGAAGACATCTATTAGTAAAGTTGCCACTAGGTTTATCAACGACAAATGTAGGTTTAACGAAACTGTCAATCCATATGTGCAACCTACACCTAGCTCATGATTCGCGTTGTTATCATTGCAATGTAGATGCGCATGCTGTTGTCTTGTGAGGGCGTATTCTCTCCGCCAGGTGTCGCGGTCGTGCGCCCGAGATTTTAAACTCGGTTGCACTCATCAATTGCTCGTAATTGAGGCTTTTTCTGTGGCTCCATTAGAGAACACGCGAGCTGGTGATAGCGAATAGTGTGTTTTTAATTTGACCGACAGTTATGTTGTCACGATAGTCACGATCTTTAAATCGCATGGCATTTTTTTTACGTTCACCGTTCGCATATGGCTGAATCTGATTAACGGTATAGAGAAGAATAAGACTTTTAAGTTTAATATTTTATAACAATTTCACTATTTTTGTTAAAATTGTAATGAAAGTCCTTTACGAAAAAGGAGAAACAAAATTTTCTGTTCATTTTCCAATACCATCAGATACATACACTACGATACATTAAAGAGGTGCAAAACAGCAATAAAAAAAATTAACAATAAAAAAAATGGCAATAAAATGCTACGAAGAAAAAAATTTTAAACGAGCGCAGCTAAAGTGTAATGTGTAGAAAGCGATACCAATTATGTGGGGGACCACCGTCGACAGCGCGGCCACTGGGACTGTTACGAACCGATGGAGTCGTGCAAGACCAACTAATTAGATGACTTCTAGCGGCTAAAGAGCCGATTCCATTGACGTCTTACATTATTGCGATACACTCTAATCGATGCAGAATTTTTTTGCTAACAGGAACGAAGAGAAAAATCCAATATTATTGTAACAAAATGAAATATATGTCTGTTTGTCAACTCCCGTCATTAATTTAAATGCTTATTTCCCTCGACGCTGAAGTCTATTCATATGATAAACATTATATTCAGATAAAACAAAACTGATAAAATATTAGCACTATTTAAAACAATCGTCTTCGATACTATTAAGACGTGATAAATTATAACAACTTGATAAGTAACGGTCCAGCTGGCTATAAATTATATGTTTGTCTGGGCCGCGGTAGGTTCCCTAACATTTTAAATGATTAGTGAACCGAAACAATGGTGGTATAGCCCGATAGAACTTTATGCTATTATATTTCAAGGAAATAGCCGCCGCCGCCGCAGATAAAACCATGTCCAACAGTTACTCCGCCCCGTTGGGATATTTCCACAGAGTTAAATTGAGTTATAAAATAAAATTGCCTCACATTCAATGCAAAGACATATACTCTATGTTCATGTTATAACATTCAAATCAGTCTTGGCGAGTTTCAATTTGTTTTTATCATTATTTTCTGTACAATGTTTTTTCTGATGACGCGTGGATGGACTGTAATTGGCGCTTATACTAAACAACTCACCTTTGACATGAATTCAAACGCCTCATAACAGCGAACGTTATGACACCTTCTAATAAAGATGATATCGATTCACTGAATCATATTTAACTAAATACATATATTGTTAATTTAATATTGTATAGCTTACATATAATGATATATATTCAGCGTTTAAAGTTTTAATAGGCAGGAAACAGTATATTCGCTATAGATTCCAGCGACATCAAGTTCAAAAGCCCAACATCCATACATTATTGCATTACACTTTACAAGTAATTCATTAATGTTGTAACGTTAGTTGCATGTTCAATATTAATGATAGGGTCGAAGGTAAGCGGCTGATCAAAGAGGGGGTCCGTTAATGATATGATTTATTAGAGCCAGTGTACTGGGATCGGAGGGCAATGAATCATAATACTATTTACTTTACATCAAACTCACGAGCTGGTACTATTGTCTATTGGTACGTTACATCGACTGTGGTCCATGTTATATCATTATTATTATAAACATCATCATACATTAAACTGATTATTAATTAAATATAAACATAGTTTTATATAATTAAAAAAAATCGCTTATTCCTGTATTTTCTTTTTAAAAATCCTATTCAATACACAAATCCTACCAAAATTGAAGCAGCTATTTTAATTCTTTGGGACAAAGTCCCTAGTCCCTGAATTAAAACTAAAACAATGGCCGGTTATAAATAACATACTGTCCAAATTGTATAAATAATAATATCAAAAGACAAAATAAACATCATTAATGTAACTGATGTCATCATTGTTCATACTAAGAATTGAGACGAATTGAGAGCCTCGAAACGTGTAATTCCCTTTTTGTTATCTTAATACCTTGATGTTGCAGAAAGTACTATATGATGATCGAATCGAGAAAACGTACGTACAAAGTCATTTCGGCTTTTATTCATCAGTATAAAGACACGCAGATTGAAAAACAATCAACATATTAATGAAAGCCAAGTAGAAATTGTGTAGTGATGTCTAATTAAGACGATGTAAGCGTCCATATTTATTACGTTTGGATTGATGATTGTATTGAACATAATTAATTATCATTAGGAGACGATAGAATATTAAGATGTTAACAGCTAGGTACATGTTGCTTTAGAAATTTAATCCTATATCTGGAGAACATCAAAATAACATAAAACCTAATAAAGCCATTGCCTTAAAACATTTTACGATCGCTCAATGTATGGATTTGCACTTAAAGTAGTATCTGCGTGTATTTAAAAAAGGGATGAGATTATATTCTGTAAAATTTCTATGGAAATCTATTTAAAAATTATATAAAAACATTGTAATACTTATATTCTAATCTTCTAATGAAAAAGTTAGGACCAGTTGCTGAAATATAACAAAACATAGTTTTTGAATAAACTTCTAAACGTGTTTCATTAATTATTCCATTCTTAAGTTGATTCCACGCATTTCTGACAGAAATTGTTAAAGTTATGCTGTTTTCTTCAGTAACAAACAAGAAGTTCAAATAATGAGATCTAAGATTTTCGCGAGTTTTATTCATTTAAAAGAAGTTCAAATGTTATTTTAAAATCGTTCCGTTTAGAGATAACATTTTAACTATATTTATTCGATAGTGTGTTCAAAGGTAATTGTCTGTAAGAATAAATCTTATTTTAGAGAATTTTATCTTAATTTGTATACGGTTAACGAATACATATGTGTATTTCATTGGTGTTGTGGAACGATATGAAAGAGATCGTCTTGACACTTATACACCTCTTAACAGCGTGTATTTCTATTTATGTAATATTTTATTAACATAAACTACACATGCCAGTGTTTAAAATAATGTTCATACGGAACAATGGTGCATGTAGAGCGAGGATGAGCTGAGGTCAGGCCAAGGTTCGACTCCGGGTAGTTGCCTTTTGTTCTTTAACTAGGTCTCAGGTGTCTTTCGTGTTATGAACTATTCAATAAATATTTTTAATTTATTAGTTACTATAGCACGAAACCGCTTCAAGTCGCTACTTATATATGATATGGCTCAAAGTATATTTAACGGAGATAACTAACAACGTATTCTAGTTAACTTGATATTATTTTAAGTTTACACTTACATAAAATGAAATTTGAATTAAAAGTGTGCTTCATAAAAAAGTCAATATGTTTTTTGTCATTCATGTTAATACTGAATAAATCAAATATAGCTGCAAAAAGCGTTAAACCATGTAAAATTATTATTAATACAAACTTATATTATTACTAACGAAACAATTATACACAACTTAGCGCTCACTTTTCAACCGATGGGTTAGATTTAATTAAATTTCTATTTTCAATTAAAATACAATAAGGTGCAGAATCGCGTGCAAATATTACATTGGTTGAACGCTAAAACTCTACATTCGTCCGTTCGTCCTACACGCGACCTTCGCTCCGTGTCACAGCGGTGACCGACCACTATTCATTAGCATATGGACAAAGCACCAAATAAACACACGCAACACACACCGAACTAGACAAATGTTGCGGTTATTATTACACTACAACTTACTTTATAATAAGTTAGAGTTTAATATTGGATTTTTTCATACAATAATGTGTTTAGCATTGAAGGAACATTGATCTTTTATTCGTTTAAAAAAAATTAAAACCGACATTCCGGTAAATTTTTCAATTTTTATTCATTTGAAATTGGACTCAATGGAAATTACACAAAAATTGACTTTTGTATCTATATAACATATGCACTCATTGAGACAATAAATCTTTTTCATAGCATATAAATATATTGGCATCTTAAAGCGGTATTTTAGACGTCCGTCTGAGATCGGCATCCTTTCATTACAATACAAAACGTTTAAGTTTCGGTCAACTACCGAATCCTCGACAAGACAATACCACAGCCAGCTCAACGTTATCGAATGTTTTTATTATAATTTACTTTCAACCATATAAACAAAATGTAATTCTCTTTTCTTTATTTCTGTGGTATTAAAAATAACATATCGAGTATATAATATCAAGTGGGACATTCGCTGACCTTCTATACTGCGGTCAAGTATATATAACAAAATTTTTAATTGTTTATTGCACCAAACCTTTGCTTTTTTTTTTGTTTAAATACATTTGCAAGGTCGGATTAATAATGTTTAAATCATAGTTATGACATCATACACAATGCGGCTTCGTGTTGTACAGATAATTGCATTCTTGAATCTACTAAACTCTAAGTGTGCATTGAAGGCACAGAGCATTAGTAAAATAGTGATTTAATGAAAGTACTGGTATCTTGATGTCATATAATAGTCGAAGTCTTATGCGTGATTAAAAATATGCATCCATTTTATTAGAACATCTATTAATTTATATTTCATATTATGTAATGACTAGCAGCCTGATATGTGATTTTTTTATACTCTTTATTATTGCTGTCGGAACAAACTGTCGGCTACCAATAATAATTTACAAAGATTATTGTCCTTACTATTACTTGGTCCTGTGATTCCCCAAAATCTGTCAAAGGTCGATGAGATAGCCAATTATAAAAATTATCTCAATTCATTATGATGTCTTATTATATGTGTACATTTACTTTACGTCAATGTGTCACCATACATACCAAGAAGTAAATAAACAATATCTTGGGGGGACTATTATTGTAATAAGCAATAAAAGACAAGTTTTTTCCACCAGCCACAGTATAACAGTGTACTCTTAATAACTTTGATACTCTCAGTAGATAGTAGATGCTGTTAGGTGATATTAGAAATTTATTAACTAATTGCCTTTTATGGTGTCGTTAAACTATGTTGGAGTAATTCCAGCTTCAATCTTCCGTTATTGAAATCGATCGTTTTATAAAGTTATGTATTAAAAAAAAAAATACATTGGACTTCATTTATTTTTCCAATACATATGTATGCACTGTCAGACCCCCGCTGAGATCTTATAAATATACATATATATTATGGTATAGAGTTGAAGCGCTCCTGTACTAATGCAAACGATCAACAAATGTGAACAAACACATTAACACATTTATCACCTCTAACACAGACGTAACATCGTGACCTCTGAGCTCAGAGGTCACTGTGGAGGTGGCGACCACAGATTCTCCTAAGGATTTTTATAATATATACACAAAAAATTACGACCATTACCTTTTTATAAGATCTGTTTCAAATATAACAGATACAAAAATGTAATGATTATCAAGTTTTATTTTAATAACATTATCCCGCAATATTTATCACATAATTTATTGTAGTTTCAGTTTCTGCGTGAAACACCCTTAAGCGCTTTGGTTATTGAAAGTGACAAAAATGGTTTAATTGATACAATTCACATAGCTTTACAACACTAACAGTAACTTAAACTTGACTAGTAACAGTTCTGTATCTATAGATTGACAGGTCGTCTTTCTACTCTTTCTGAATAATAATGACTACATTTAAATAATATATTTCTTATATATACTCAAATAACAAACTCCTACATTATAATAATAATATTAAACATTATTTTATTTGTATCAGCGTATAACGTTCGTTTCACCTCGGTCTTGATACATCATCTAATTCATTTTTAACATGGCCGGAGATCAGATCGAAACAGGTCACGAGCGCAACAAACGTAATTACTCCGTAGATATTAATTATCACCAGATGTAAACTATACCTTATAATAATCTAGTCTTCATTTATATGAGTATACATGTACATAGAATATGTTTAAATTCATATAAAAAATAATAATAATAATAAAAATTATTAAAAATATATATCAATTTAATAATAAATAAATTTAACAATTTTATTATAAATCAATAGCATGGTTACGTTGCTTGGTGTTTTTCCTAACGATATCAACGTTGCCCTTGAACTAGGAGTAAACATGGAAGAGGTAGTCATCAAAGTAAATATTACCAGTGGTGACCTGCGACCCGTACATGCCAAGGTCAGAACATCAATAACTGATTCCAGCTGACAGTACATGAATATAAAATAAATTAAGTTAATGTGTGCATCGCGAGTATAGATAAAATTATATTTTATATCTCATGTTATATAATGACTAAGGTATATTGGATATTGTTTTTTAACCTCTATAAGAATTTTATGTTGATACTCTTGCCTTCTCTTAACTTATAGTATAACCAATATTACTTATCTCGTGGTAAAGCTAACTATATATAAATATAAAACTTGTATAATTAAATTCATTCATTCATTCAATATTTAGAATACCTTCCATTTGTATATACATAAGTCAAACAAAAAAAAAATCAAACTATTCTTCTGAATGGCAATAACACATCAGAATTAATTAAGACGTCTGTATAGACTCATCCACAGTTTACCGTATGGCAGATGTCAAAGGCTTTAAATCAGTACCCAGTTGACCTTAACCCGCATGGTTGCTAGTTTTCAATCGCACACTAAATAATATATAATGCCATTGTATTTTGTATGACGATAACATAAACGTTACATAGCGAGATGCTCACGTAGGCGGGACCTTGATTACGTATTTGTCAATGATATTTCGCATGATTATATTCAATTAATATTAAAACAATCTTATTAATAAGAGGTCGTAATTTATTTTTGTAGTATTATAAATGCAACTGTATTCATTAAAATCCTTAGCTGACAGTGGACACTATTAGGTCACCTTAATCTACTAGTATTTCCTTATTGCTGTTGCTATTTTCTTCACTTTCTAAAGCCCTGATCGTTTTATATAGGCAATAACTAAGGAAAGATAAGTTATCTCAGTCAATAGCAGGTACTCGTTCGATTCTAGATTTATTGACTGCTTCAGACGTTAGTCCTTGCTATCTTAAGGTGATTATCGGTCAAACTGTACCGGGTCAGACAATGTTCTGGTCTTGATCTGTGAAAATATAACGCCAATCACATGTTCCATTATTTACAGACGATCGTTTTTGAAGATATCACTTTATATCTAATGAGTATGCTTTCTACGTACTAGTTGATTACTAACTGAACAGAGCTCCTATCGTATCTCCTTTAATTCCGAAGCTTACCCATGACTCATACATAGTTTGTGTTACAATTAAATCAATATTAGATACATCTTTAAGTGCTGACTTACAACAAAAGCCTTATAATGTTACAACTTATTTTTCTCATCCAACTATTTAGTAAACTTATATATATATATATATATATATATATATATATATATATATATAAATAAACACTTTTCTATATATCAGGTGTTATAGATAACAACTCTTAAATTTAACCACTTTATAAATATTTTTAAAATGATTACAAAGTCACTAGTGTTTATCCTAAAATATCCGGTAACACCATCGAGATACTTAAGACTATGAAAACGGTACAGACCGTAAGATAAGACAAGTAAATAGAACTGTTGTTTAAAGTAAATTAAGCAATTTGAATAACATATTCGTTTCTATTTCCGTACAACCAAATTTATGTTGTAAAAAACGCCTTCAAGTAACAATATGATGATAGCGCGGTCATTCATATTGAATTATTTAAATGAATTTCTTTTTTTAAATGACACTTCTGTTTAAAATATGAGATTTAAAATTGAAATGGCAAAAAAATAAACATTCCATTTTGGAGTTTTGATGATTCCTTGAAATGATAAACTAATCTGTTTTTAGAATATTAAAAAAGTATCTTAGAAATGAACCGAGTTCGTAGAATTAGTATATTAGAGAAAATTCAAGGCTTAAATAAGAGCGGTGATTAAGAGCAATTACAAATTCATGAACCGATACAGCTCAAACACGAAACGAACGATAACACAGGAAAATATTAATGGAAATTCCATTTCAAAATAAACCTTAACACAATGACGTATATAGTTCGTTTTTCTTTGTGACATTTAGTGAATAAGACGTTTTTTTATCAAAGGTTAGGAAGGAGGTCATTTGATAAGATGAATTGTTCTAGTGGAGGTCGCGTGGAAAATTAAATTGTTTCAATTGACTACAACTAGTTGCTATCATATTAAATGTATTTATAAATATACAGATGGTATTAAAATACAAACAAATTTAAACAAAATAAAATAAAATGAAACGGTAGTAGCATCATTATAATAATCTTTCATCGATATGTTTTCCCTTACATATTACAACCAAAACACTAGACAACTAATTTATTATGAACATTATCCTCCGTACAATATATATGTAGTTACATAGTATAAATTATTTACGACAATACTCGTGCAAGAAATCGTACAAAACGTCGAATGTTAACACAATAGTATAATTAGGCAAATTAATGAACATCGTAATATTCATAAAATTATGAAAATATATCTTAGTAAATAAGTCCGGTGTGGAGAAAAAACACACAGATTATAATTAAAATGTACACAAAGCCAGTAAAAAAAAAATAACTCGTTGCAACCTTTGGCCGACCCACAAGTGTGGAAAAACACGGCCGGTCTTTACGTACATTTGAATTATTAAAATATTGAACATAATTGATATTTAGATCCGAGTGCTATGATTACTGTGAGACAGAATGTAAAGTGTAAGTACTTATATGACGCATACACTTTCTGCTATAATTCAACCAAACAAACACACGGTATTAAATACCAAACTTTGTGATGATCATCAAATCTTTCTGATTAAACTATCAACTTATAGATTTTTTCATGTTGATATTCATATTGAATATTAGCATTGCAATCTGTAAAATTGGATATATAGATTGCTAGATATAATTGATTTCTATCAATTACTATGAGCTATTCGAATTTCACTAAACGTTTATTTCATGTATGTACGTATAATTAAAGATAACTTGCGAATCAAAAGTCGTACAAAAATAATCAAATTTAGTGTTGTAAATATCATGTAACTATTTCAAACATTCATCTTATGGAGACTAATAAGTATAGTGAGCATAGCTGGCAGCCTTCGGCGTGGGCACAAGGTCGGAATATAAAACATTCTGATATAACAGAGGCTTCGTGTCACCGTACATATTTATATTTTTCCATACTTAACACAGCACACCTTATATTATACACGGCGGGTTATATACAATACAACGTATGTTATTGCCAAACGGTCTTAAATTTTACACATTTCTGATTATTTTTGAAAAAAAATAATAACATAATTTAATTGTTTACACATAAAAATCGAAAAAAATATATATAAACAACTTACAGTCAAAATGAGTATTTAAAATATCAAAACCACACAGTTCTATAAGAAACATTATATGCTTTACTCAACATTGTAATATAATATAAATCTCAGTATTACGACAATGTATGAATTGTCGTTCAAAATTTCAGATACCAAATAAGTTTGAGCGACTACCGACCATGAAAAATGCTTTAACAACTTGTTACTTACATCATTATAAAGTATATAAGTCAAAATAAATTTGTTTTCTTAAATATCATATATCATTCATAATATCAACAGCTTTAATTTCACTGTTTATACTTACAACGGTAAATTTTACTATGCAACAAAAATATAAATAAAAAAAAAAGTTTTGAACGCGTAAACTAAGTTTTCTCTGTCATTAAGAACATGCAACTCATTGCGATAATAAGAGCTCTTGCAATATCACATTACGAGATATATCTTTCCACTCAAAGATCACAAGTTGCAGAATGAAAATGCAATTAAAATATTATATTAAATGTGTTAAGATTAAGAGCGTACCACGAGAGAGAGCGTTTCTTGTCGGATTAAGGTCAGTTTAACATCAACGAGAACGGAGGTCAACTAATATTTGACACCCGATCCGAATTGTCTCATATTATTTATATATAATTACTTATTGATCTCAATTTCTTAAAACAATATCCGACCTTAATAAAAATCACATTTATCATATCAATAAAAGTTTAACAATATCAAATGTCCCCAACACAAAGACATATCAACTGTCAAAGATTAAGCAAAAATAAATGAAATAGCTGGATAATACGGAATATTTATGAGGATTCTTCTTAGAGTTCAAAGTTGGATCGTAAAAACACTGACAGACTGTATAAATCACATACACGGACGTATTGAGGAATCAACTAGGAACTTAATTCGTTTTACGTGCTATATAATGAATATATAGTTTGACCCGCAATAGCCGTCAAACGGCGCGGGGTCGCTTTGGCAAGGTCAAAAGACAAAGGTGTCTTCGACGTCATTTGTCACGCGTTGCACGAAAGACATTAATTAGATTCTCCCTCCCGCAATACAGCCGATCACATAAATAAGTACAAACTAACTAACTGTAATTAAAGCTATATAGTATAGGAATTGACAGTGTAATAGCTAATATCCTGCTGGTGATTGAAGCGCTTTCCCCGAGTATTTTAATTTAAATGAAATGCTGTGCCGCTGTTTAATCATAAAACCCTCAGACTGTTATATACTTTCGATGTCTATTTATGATCAACTAAACTTGTTGTTTACAATCATAACAAGAAAATCAATTTCGCCTTCAATTTACTGCATAAGAATATCATTGCGTGCTTATAAAGAACAAAATTTAAATGTAATAATAAACATGGTCATGATAATGATAACTTTATTTGTATATATGGAGTACTCTGTTATAACAATATGTTAAATAAGCGTACTCTAAATAGCGCTGCGGACGATGGTGTAACGACTCACACAAACGACAAGAGATGTTTCACAGTAACCGTCATCGGATAGCGACATTTCCACTAAGGTCACGAAGACGAGATTGTTTTGTAAACAGATCACGCATAAAGATGGCGGAGAGACGGGGAACGGGACGTTTTCACTCAAAACTACGCAAAACAATGCTCAACGTACTAACGTCACAATACTTACTGAATCCATCTCAAAAGAACGAGACTTGAAAAAGATATTTTATCTAGATCATACGATTGGAATGTATGATTTTATTGGCATAAAACTGAACAAAACAAGTGATCTACTTCTAGAAAAAAATTGCTTAAATAAAAAGTCTAGGGAGAATCAACTAAGTACAAGGGATAGAAACAACGAATAAAGTATTCTATTCAACTTTTTCGACGATTTTAAGACTATTATTCATTTGAAAGAACTACTATTCATTTGAAATTTATTTTAAGACTACTATTCATTTGAAATTTATTTTCCTATCAAGCGATTACAATTGTTATTCTTTTCTTTATAAGACATTATTTGACTGTCGGTTATAATCGTGTATTCGGTATAAATATTGACCCTGAATTTTAAGCCTAGGAACTGACTTCGACTGTAATAATGCTCATGATTTACCAATTCAGTTTCCTAGCAACACGTGGTTGACTAAATTAAATAGTTTTTTATCTATGACAGTTGACCCAGTTTAGCAGACTAATGAGATCTAAGACTTTCGAGAGTATTCATGAAATTAAAATTAATATTTTTCGGATTTACTACGCGTTTTTATTATTTTAAAAACCTACATAATCACGACGTTTCGGTTACTTTTCAGCAACCGTGATCACGGGCAAACGAGATCTGAATGTTTGTCAGTTGGTCCTGTTATTTATCATCTACCGCCAACGATTTCTTAATTTTCTGGCGTACTGCTCTGGATGCCGGCAGAATGCGCTTACGGTGTCGCGAGGTCCTGCGGTGTAGTTACGGACATGGGATTTTATATTTTTAAGGCGTAGGCCCAGGTACTGGATAGATTCCGGCCATCTTCACTATTGAAATTGGGATGTTTTTTAATTTCAATAGCCTCGAGGATTAACCTCGGTATGTACCTGTCTTAACGAGCGAGGATTTATAGTATATCAAACCGAAAGTAGTGGCCTGGTTTGTCCATTGTGTGTTCACACACTGCTGACTTCGATGCGCTCCTACTTTTGATGTCTGAGATATATCCTTGCACCCTTGTACCGATGCTCCTCTTTATCGGTCCAATGTATGATAAGCCACAGATTTTTTTATTTTATCAGACTAGTTTCTTTTTGTTATTTCCATTGTCCAAAAGTTTCCCGAAAAATTTAAAAGACTTGTTAAGATTAACACTAAATAAAACCTTGTTTGTATAAATAAATATGGTTTCATTCATTATCAAGACAACCAATTATCAGCATTTCACTGAAATAGTAATAATTGGTTAGCATCGATTCATTACCTTACGACTGTACTAGGAAGATCTAACGTTTGACGTCAACAATTGGGTAGATGAGTACTTTTAAGGAATATTCATTTATTTCGGCTCGAGGTCACCACATGGTTCTCACAGCATAGGAAAAGTATTACGGCATATCAAAAACATCACAACTGTAAAACTCATTTAAGTAAATTCAACACTTAAAAAAATACAATCTCAAAACTACTTATTCTTCTTATATAAATCAATCAGCAACGCAATAGATAAAATTAAGTACTCAAATTTCAAATAAACAAAAAGTCTTAATTTATTAGTTCGTACTGGTAAAGAGCAAAGTACTCGAATACAAGTAAACAGAATTACAGAACACAATAACATATACTTCTGGAATATAAAGCGCCGTTCTGTACCATTACGAGCTCGTTTGCCCTTACTTCAACGGAGCTCCGTAGAGACGTGACCGTCAGACAAATAATAAACCGTCTGCTTTATGCGTCCTGCCGGCAACGCTGGAAATGCTAAACCAATTCATTAACCTAACATATAAACGTAATTATTTTGCAGATGTTACCGCTTCTTTAATTACAAGTTTGTTATACTAAGTATAAATATTTGATATAAAGAAACTATAATTTTCGCGATTTATTTCTAAGGATTAATTCAAGGTAATATTTATACTTGTCGTAATATCGTACAGTTGTATTGATTATTCACATATGTTGTTAGTTTTAATTGTACGACTTGAAGATATTTTTTTGCCGTTTGCGTGAATTCCCTCAAAAAGAAAAGTGCCAGCGGTTCCACAATACAGCAGTTCGGTCAATCATTTGTGAATTTTCGGTTACCTCATAAGCAAGGAACCCGGTCGGGTCGAGCGTTCGTTAGTTCGATCGCGATTAAAACGTCAATTAGAACTATTGTCATGGCGTCCATAAATAACAGTCGAATCAAAAGTCAGATCCAGTTTAGCAACATTACATACTGAGAGACTTGACTCAGACATTGACTGACGTAACTAAACGGGACGGCAATGTCTTATTTACAGAAATAATGGGGGAGGATTATACCACCCAAGAGGATGAGTGAGCCGCAGCATAGACAAAATATGTTTAGAGCATACACAGCTACAAAATAGTTTATACTTTATCCTAAATTATCAATAAACGAATTATATAATGAATAATATAAAATAACAAAAACAACGAATGCCTTAGAAAATATATTGCATATAGAGGAAGACCAATGTAGTCCAAAACGCGTGTCCTTTGACGAGCGTGGGTTGATTGACCCTCGGGTCAGGTGATGTATTATGCATCAATCTATGGGAAGTTGTGTTCAGGTACAGTTTACTGTCCTGCTGGCACGAATTTTTGTGCAATGCAACTGCTGCTTATTCTAAACAGAACTGATGACACGCGTGACCTCGATGTGACCCAAAGAGTCAACGGCCGATACCATGTAATGCGTTTACGCATCCAAGATCGAATTACATATTAAACATCGCGATCTTCGAGTTTTTTATTTGTTAATAAATGACATATTACGTATAACCTGTAATAAAATCTGCTACGTATTTTTGTTTGTAAGAATATATGTATATTGTACATTGTCAAATAAAATTTTATTAGATACGAGATATATGGGTACACCGAAATAACGACGTCATCTAATTCTAAGACAGACTGGTTCCATCAGCTCTGACCCCGTGAACATTTAATAATCCTTATTCAGAACATAACTAGCATTGAACGTGTCGTAACTACGAAGACAGCGTATGTCATGCCGGCAGGTAATTGTCGGCCATTACCGGTTCACAATAGAATTGGGCGGCACGAGCAGGCCCCCGTGAAATTGCACTTTTAAAATACTTTCTATTGCCTCTAGTTCCTATAAAGCCCTCATGACGAAAATCTCTGACATAACCATTTTTGTTAACAAAAAGATTTCCTTAGGTTTTTCTTACAATGCGCTATTAGGAAATATATGAAATTTCTGTGCAATACATCTACCAACCAACAAAGTCTCCAATAATATGAATAGTATTGTTGGAGACGACTAATCAAACTATTGAACCATATTTTTTGTGACGCATAATTACAAATTACAATATTTTCAATGAAATACATAAATAGCAACATTGATAAAATACATTGAAGTTTTATTTTAAATTCTTTTAATGTATTTAATTTAATGAAATCTTATTCCGCCGATGACATACGAGTACCTTTTTAACATTTTGTGAAAGGGAGGTGAACAGCCATACTTCCTGATGCATTAAATAAACAACAGCACCAATAATAATTATAATATTATTATTTATTTTTATCCGTCACTCCGTCACCTTTCAAAAAGAACTGAAAAACTTCAATGTGCTTATCTTTTACCAAACTATCATCATTAGTTTTGTACCTCTATTTCTAGTTAAGTTTCTCCTAATATGTATAAAGGATGAAAAATTCATCAACGCGTCCATGGTCTTGATACTCTGACCTCAGACATACCATCACGTCATGCCAGTTTATTTACATTTTAAACATCTAAACACATAACGGAAATTAATGGACACATTTCCTTTGAAAATTTAAATTGTATTATAAACAGAGATTGGCCTTATATTTATTGTGATTATTTTTATATACAACCTAAGCTAGTTCTATTTTTATTTATTTCATCATATGTTCTAAAATTTTTAAAAGACCGGTAGCAAATCTCGGTACGATTAAACTCACAGATAAAATGTACACTTCGGGGTATATATTAGCCTCTATGAAGCGTACATCATCAAGAGAATAAAAATAAATTTATTCAAATTTAACTGTTATTTTATATCTATAGAATACAACATTTACCACGACTAACGGAACCAAATAACAAGCAAAGTCATATATAAAGCATAAAGCTTTTAACCGTATTAATATGGAGAATTGGAAAAAAAATCAGTAATTTTATAAGTAATGAAGTAAATAATGTGCTCCAGTTTAAATTAATTGGATCATACATTAAATTATACAGTTGTGTATAATTATTTTGTTATGGGGCCTTGGTTGGCGCGGTCATTAATGACGCAACTTTGCCCCACAAAATGTAAAGCTTTCTGGTGGTTTTTCACCCATTTTTGGATGTTTACAACCTTCGATTTGTATCACGGTTCTGCCATTCACTCATATCATTTCTACTTTCGCTCCAGTTTTTCATGACCTCAGGTCAGTTATTTTTACGTAAACTCACTTTAAATATCTCAAGCAGTATAATGATAGTTTAAATTTAATTATTCAATTTAACTTAGCTCGTAATCATTTATAAGCTCATTTATTAATGCTCGTCAGTTAATTTGTACTTTCTATTTACCTAAGGGAGTTTGCTATTGTGAGTTTTTCCATATTACATAAAAGTGAAATAAAGTTTTCACACCACAGCAAAGCGATAACGCCTATAAATAACTCTGAGAATTCGTACGGCAATAAAATAAAATAGAGCATAAAAGCATTGATCCGGAACACGCGATCTGTTGGTACGTCTGATGGATTTTTTACAAAGTTTCGATTAAACCAGTTCAAAGAGCACACGAAATTCGAGCAGTGTTGTGTAAAAAGTAAAAAAAAAACATGGCGATCAAGAGTGATTGTAAAGGCTTCGGCCATCTCAGCTCGGTAAATGTATCGAATGACAAACCTGTCTTTACAGGAAATAATGTTGGTCGATATTTTTGAGCACTAATTATTATGTTTTAAGCAGCTACCGGCATCACTGATAAAACAAAATAAAAACGTTTATTCTTTAACGGGTACCATTTATAACAATTTAATATAGTCAGTTTTAATTATTTTTCCGAATTGATGTTAACTTATACAATAAAAATTTGTCGAAATATATTATATGTTACGATCTAGAAGAACTCAGTTCTAATACTTGTAGTAGAGATACGTGATAATATAATAGAAAATTAGAGAAAAGTCAACGGATCTCCGAAAATAATAAACGCTCGTGACTGGCGACACGACCTCCACCTGTAGCCGAAACTAATCGCCACTTCTCACGGGACAAAGGCGACTCAGGCTTCGGACTCCACTTGTTTAACCGTGATAACGGAGACTTGACTGGTGGCAACAACGGATCCACACTGAACGCTCGTGACTCCCACTAACTGGACTACATCCACCTGCAGCCGAAACCAATCGTGACATCCACGAGGTTACCGATATTTGGAATCTAATAGTTGGAAGCTTGATATCCTCCTATTGTTACGAATATCTAAATTTCACAAATTAAAACAAACGACAGTTTTACAAACTAACCGTATGAAATATATATTTTTAACTAAACGAAACTGACCGAAAGGTCTAAAAAATTATAACATGATTAACGAGGTGAAAAACATAGAGAGATATGTTGGAAAAAAAGGAAAAGTAAGGTATTTATTTAGCAAAAAAATACGTTTCAGATAAGGTAATTTTAGAGATATACATATATAAACATATATTACCCGTATTTAGTTCACCAACCGCATAGTATCACCACCAACATTCTGAAAAGTATGCAGAATTAGCATACTTTTCAAAATGTCTCCAGAGACGTGACCGATTTAAAATTGAAAAATATTCATAGAACATGTTCTATTAGAATCAATTTCACAGACAAAACTATAAAAAGTCTTGACAATGGAAATGCACTTGCTTCATGATGCTGTACATGACGAACGAACGTGACCTATACCTGTCCAAAGAAAAATGTGAATAAAAAGTAAAAACCGGTTAATCGAATTTTAATCGTATCACTTGAATACTTTTGTCCGTAATGATTTATAAACCGATAAATATAGTTTTTTTTTTTGTGGGGAAGCTGTTTAATTTGTCTTATATAATTTCATGAGAAATGATCCATTGATTGAATTTTTTTGTAAATGACTCGCCCATGGGGTATCAGAGCCTAAAAGTTGTCGCCATAAAACAGCCTGATAATAATGCATCACAAATGCACAGCTGTCAGCTTTATACTTAGCGGACACATCTCAATGGTAATGCGAGATCGCGATCACTGTCAATTTTATGCACGACGTGACTCCACCGCCATGTTTTGCATTCGACTTGATAAATAAATAAATAATGTAGTACAGCTGTCAAAAATTTCAAAATGTTATGTGTAACACGGCCACACTCCCGTGTGAATTGTGACAGCAATCATTACGGACGAGGAACCTTAATAAATAAAACATAATTTTAAAATCTTGGGCTCAAAAAATTCAATCGTTTAAAATTGTGGTATCAAATTATCAATACTGCTTTTCCATCAATTGAATCATTACATGTCCCAACTTGCTCATTAGTCTGTTAGCACCTGAACCAGGAAACCGTCAGCTCGTTCCCAGCAGTTTGTCACGTAGTGCGGTCGCCGTGGTCTCGGTGGCTGGCCGGTCGCGACCCTGCCCCGCCGCTTGGAACGACCACTAAAAAACCCATTCGTGAGCTCAAATTACCGACACTCATTTTTGCTCAGAGATAGATCTATTGGTTTTTACTCCATCTCGTGGACTGTCTTGTGTCAATTTGCTATTTCCTTTCCACTCGACAGCAATAAAAATGATTGTGTAAGTAATTATTTTTTTAGTTAATGATTTTTGAGTTAATGATTTTTTTACCATAGCATCAGATTTCTTAATGTAAATTAATCTTTACTACATATACTTGTGGCAGAGTGCAAGCGATGTCTCCTAAGGTTATGCGGATGGCCTGTGCGTGCGTTGACTACGCTATGGGTCCCCGAGGTCGCCTCCGACCCATGGAATGTTTCACTTTACATATCGGCCGTCTCATGATAAGCTCTTTGTTTCTGACAAACAGCACACATACGACACACACTACGGCTAACGCCTACTTCATATGTACCTTCTTCATATTTAATTCGACACAACTTGCATAATAATTACGGATGCAAAACCAGGTCATCAACAATAATTACTTAAGAAAATTTTTATATCCTAGCTCTTAGAAATATGATTGTTAATCGTAAACGTATACTTGCTTATTGAATACTATTTACACAATGTTAAGTTTCGATGTTTAGATTGTTTTCAGAGCACACATATTTTACAAGAGTACACACTTTGTTTGAGAATTCATCTTTTTGTTTTTATGAGAAAATCTGCAGACGATGAATAGGTTCAACGAAAATTAAAACGAGAAAGTTTTGTAATTAATTAATACAATATATTTTATCTTAATAAACTATTTCTGTCAGTAATCTTCTATATATCATAACAATCCATTTAATGAACATGGATCAATATTGCAACAATTTAGCATAACACAACAGTATGGTTGCAAAATAACTATTTAAAAAATGCAATCACGCATAAAGACCTACCCATTTGTTATAATAGTATCAACTTTACTACGAATATATAATAAAACTTATAAATAACTACTTATAAACATGAATTATATGAAGTACTTAAACCATTGCTGTGAAATTTGGATTGTGAAAAAGTAAGTAGAAGTAAAGAGAAATAAGTGAAAGCTCTTCTAACCGTCGGAGACGCATATTTTTTATTTTATTTTCAAGCGCCATCTAGTAACATTTTCATAAAAACATTGAACGTAGCGAACGCGGTGTGATAAAATGCAAAGGCTTGCTTGCATTTAATACCAAAATTTTCAAATTTATGGATATTCTAAATTAAACATATGACATATGTATACTCGTATATTTGATGAAAATTGTTATGGACAACTATGACATAAGAAAAGTCTAAAAGTAAAACTAACCATACATTTTGTTTTTTCTCGTTTAACTTTATGATAACTCTATTTGATTTGTATGTCGTTTTATCTAACACTATGTTCAAAAGAGTTTTAGACGAATAAAAAAATAGTAGTAAAGGTATAAGATAACGTTGTAAATAGTGTTCTTGTAGTAAATCTGGATATTTAAAACAAATAAAGCGTTTAATTTTAGGTGAAAACCAATATAATGATAACAATATTTAAAACATTACATATATGTTGAATATTGTTAAAATTAATTAATGCATTGAGTTGTCTTCGGATTTATCTATAATATATTTTATTGTGAACCCTTTTTTTTAAATATTATTAAACATCAGAAAGTTCAATATTTTTACAAACCAGTGTAGGCGTACACAACAATCTATTATATTTTCACACTAAAGACTGACCTTGCATGTGTCAAAACTTGAATTATTCGATTGTAAATTTATAAACAAATCTTAAAACTAAATATGAAAAACCGGAAAATTACAAAATATAAGTGTTTAATATCACAAATCTGTTAAATATACAAAATGATAACCTTTTTTGAAATTATCCTACATAAAAATATGATAAAGATATCATTAATATACAATTTATATATATCGATTATTATCTCGATACAATAAAATATAAAAATTTGACGTACACCACATTAACTAGTCGCGGCAGTCGTTTTCTTAATAATAAATGATAAAAATTATTACGTGTTTACGTCGATGTCCTTAATTACAAGCAATTATAGAAACAGTATCTGTTACATTAAACTGGCATCGTTAAAGACATATTTTGTAAATGAATTAGTTCTAGGAGAAAATACGAAGAAAAAGGGTTAATGTATAACAAGAACATTTTTTTAATTACAGCTCACAACGACCCCGTCAAAATGTGAACCTTGTTAAAGTGTATTAGATAATGTGTTCGAGATAACGAGATTTATACTGGCGAGTACATTTTATAGTAAAAATTTTAGGTTAAATATTGAAACACATTTTCTCAATGCTTATTTTCGTAATACATTAATTAACCTAAAGCTATTAAATTTTATTAGAAATTTTACTCACAATCTATTTTAGAAACAACAGAAAAATACAGTTGCGTTGAAAATCTTACATTTTCCGAAGCTGACACTCAGTCATAGCAATAAATGAGCATCTTATATAATGTCATTAAAATTAATATATTATCTTTTGTATTGCAACTGGTATGCACACAAAAACATTAATGCATATACTAATAAACCTAATGTGTTCGTTTACCATCTATTACGTTTTAATTTACACATGTTGGGAATTCATCGCGAGAATAATACCATGCATTTATAAAATATATATTAAACTTTATTATTATATTTGTAGCGCCTTTTATCATTCGAGTGAAAACTTGGACCGAATTTAGTGAAAAACAGCAAAAAATATATAGAATAAAACGTCTTAAGGACGTACCTTTCAGGTGTTTCCAAATACACTCCGCTGCTGAGACGTTCCTCAGTTTGTCGGGTAAGAACAGTTTGTCTGTAAACCTATGCACTCCTCCAACACGGTCCACTGTTGTTTATCGCTACACTGTAACGTTATCATAAAATGTCTACCCACTTATCACACGTGCTCGTGCTACCGTGGCGGGAACGAACGACCTTAACGCGCCAAACAGTCAGCGCGACTGATGTTGAACTCAACCGCGCTGACTCACATCCACACTCCACACTCCACACTCACAGCTAGCACTCAACAGGTGAGAATGCGAGTGTGGTGTCACTCGCGAGTCTCACTCGACCTGGTCCGTCCGATGTGGAGGTGACTCAGGTCTGCTACAGTGTGCGTGTTACCATTACGTTCGTGTTAGATGTTAGCCAGATTTATAACGCCTGCTAGCCTGTGTGGGTGATATTTACAGGTGATCTCTTTTGTATCGATACGGTCACAAGTCATGCGCGCGTGCGTGTGTGCTGTGCCGTCTTGCCCTGCCTTGCCTTGCCTACCTGTTGTGCCCCCGCAACTTATTACTCTTGTTCTTTTAGGGTTGTGTAACAAAATGTTATTATCTTATAAGACTTGTACACTTCGCTTGTTATTGTTTTATATAGGACAGTAGTCGCTGCGGTGACAGTAAACAAGCCGATTTCATCTCCGATTAATTGGAGATTTTAAAAATTGTAACTATACGTGATATTAATGTATAAACTACTTTAAATAATATAAAGATACATTTTATGAAGCCCAGACAATCTAAGAAATATAAAACATAATGATTTATCTTAATGTCTGTCAATTTCTATGATAAATAATAATTAACTTTAAAAAAAAAAACTTAAGTTTTAGTGAACCAATCTTTAGAGCAATAATTTTGAAAATAGGTATATATTAACTTTTAAATTATTTCAATTCACAAATACGATACACCTTATATATCTTTTTACTTTGTAACTTTATTTATTTTTAATATTTATGTGGATATTGTATGAAATGGGCAATATTTTTTTTATACTCGGGTCTTATTTTTCAAAAATAAAAAGAAACTATTAAATAAACGGTTATAAATTTAAAAAGGCCTCTTATTCCTTCGGGAAATAGTGATAGAAAAAGACATAAAATAGTAAATGACGAAATAAAGTTTTAATAAAAAAATATATTTTTTCATAAACATAAGAGTAGGTTTATTAAATTAAGTGATGCCTACATCACTGCATTTATAATAAAATATTCATTTAAAAAATATTTTTATACAACTGTCTTTTGTTGTCAATTATAAATTGTTACAAAATTAAACTTTTGCTAATCAACGAAGCATTTGCAAAAAATACTTTTTGAAGAAAATAATATTCCTAAATATAACGCAATTATTTTAAATAATTTTCCTTTTTCCTTCCGCCAATTAAGGCAACCTCCACCATCAAGCGTTTTAGAGGGGTGAGTATGTTATATATAGTAAATTGTATATTGAGTTTATATACATATATTGTGAGGACGTAGTATGATTCCGAAAAGGAATAATGAAAATGACGAGAAAGAAGAAATGAGATGCCTAGCTTTTACAGTACCATCTTAGGTTGGAAATTTAGTTTAACTAAAATATTTATCTTCTATAAATTGATAGCATTAACTACCAGGTTAAATCATTTCACCTCTACTATCTTACAGATATATTTTATGTATAAACATAGATATATATGTTGTATATATAAAAAAAGCATGAGTATATTTATTATCCTTACATTAGTGAACTTTATACGGACTAAGGTCATGGTTTTTTAACACTAATACAATAGGTATTAACATCTCATGTCACCTTGACGTACGTGCAAAGGCTTTGTCATTTTAAACTCGCATCATATATCACGAACCAGTCGAAAGTATACCTTAAACAACCTAAATTAAAGTGTACATTTAATAGGCACAGCTCCGTATGTAGGGCCTTCTGAAAATGTGTATGGGAAAACTCAAAAGCAACGTAAGGATGATATTTGCAAACCCAATCTATACCTTATACCATAGTTATAAGAATCATAATATAAATAAATATAATGTATAAATGATCTTTTCTTTATGGCAAAAAGGAAAAATCGTGACGGATCTATTTGTATTGTAATTTGCACCTAATAAGATGTAAAACAAGACTGATTATCGGTCATACGTAAGAGTCAGCGGTTGATTTAATTTATTTTTTTTGCCTTAGCGTTTTCAGTTTACATAATTCATATTGTTGACAGGTTACATAATTACACGGCTGTTTACTATGTAACAGAGACATTAAACTATGTTATGCAATACGATCTAATTTATATTCAAAAACAAACTATACATATAACACATGTTCCTGTATTATTTTCTGTTTCTTTGTACATATTCAACATAGCCCTTGTTTATTGTTCGCAAATATCGAAACAAAGTTCAGAGATTTAATATTAATTGAAAACTGTTATTAGTAATTCAATGATTTAATTTTATATTAATTTAAGAATATCTGTACAAAAATGAAATATGTACCTATACACAGTCATTGCAACTCAAGCTATAAGCTCTGAATATTATTTAAGTGCGACTTCAAAAAGATCTTTAATTTTTTTTTTATTTTCTTGATTACTCAACATGCCCTGTAGGTATACCAAAATAACTGCAGTTTCGGAGATCAGTCGAAAAAAAACTAAACATTAATTATTATTACTTACCATAAATTCGTCATATTCATTTAGTTTCAATGTTAAACATATTTTAACACGAAATGAAACAAATTATTTAAGATATAACTTGAGATGAGCTTTAAGGCAAACCTTATTATCTTCAGAGTCTAAGAAATTTCATATCAGCCAGATGTACATATATTAACGAACATAACTCAAAACACACTTACAGAGTCTACCTACACAGTAAATACATTTCATAATAAAATTTGAAACTAAATAACTATTTCCATTCATTTCAATTAACGGACAACTTTAACAATACGTGATAAATAAAAACTATTCTAGAAACACACAACATTCGCAAATTTTAATAGTTATTTTCATGGGAATATTTACAGCTAGGAATCCGGATGAGAAAAGGCGAGTTCAAACTGAAAATTCATATGCAATGACTGCTACAATAACCGAAGAGTGCATCTAATTACATGAAAAACTTTATAATTCTACAGTAAATAACATATACACACAACAGTAACGCACAATACCACAAAAAAGAGGGTAATCAGAACACATTAAAATGTTATCTAATCCACCAAATGAATAACACTAGTATATAGTACGTAAGACAGTCCGTATAAGATGGCATTCTGCTTTTAATTTATTCATGCTCGCAATTAAGGCTGTGTTCCCAGTGGCACAATGGAGTACAGCCGCTGAAGGTAGGTACAATGGCCACAAACTTAGCTATCGGCACCGACCTGTCCACATCGCTATCAGCGGTTGGCTAATCAAAAATTATAATTTATTAGTCGAGCCGGTTCATATTATTTATTCATTATGTTATACGATTCATCTATAATATTATTAAAAAATAATTAATATCAGCTTTGATTTAACGCTTTTTGTCGATTTATTACTTCGATAGGATAGTTTCTTTTTGTTTTTTATCAATAATGAAGTTTATGATGAGTGTATAATTAATTATTAATAATTGTATATTTTAGTCACAATTTAATCATATTTATACTGTTTTATATACAATACTTACATATATATAACTAGTAAACTTATAACTTACGGTTACGAAGCTTATATTGTAACCATATCAATTGCAAATATTCAAACTTCCACTATTTATATAAAAATATCGCTATACTATATCCTTATAATATCTCGTTCGTTAGACAGTGAAAATGTATGTGTATCTCAAAATTAATCTGTTAGTAAGAGAATAAATCAAACTCCAAAAATGGCAGCGGTCGCTACCGTTGAACCTAGCAGATACTTTTCAACGGGCCGCATTCCGACCATAACTCTAAAATAATCCAACAAGCGAACTAACAACCTTGATATAACAAACATAAAATAATGTCACAAATAAACTATTTAAATTCTATAAGTCGAATGACGCTGACAAAGTAGATCGAAACAGATCGATTTATGACATCTAACCATTAAAATTAACTCCGTATTAAACATGACTTTTGTATCATATACAAACTAAAATAGTTCTTATTTGTAACACACATAAGGATGGTTTTAGTATCTAACGTTGTTATGTTATGCCGTTCTATGTGAGTTGTATCGGTCGGAGAGCGAAGGTCGTTGAAGGTTGTGGTTGGCGCGCTTTTCCGCGATCAAAGGCTTCAGATATAACAAGATGGCGGGTGTGGCGCGTGCGCAGCCAGTATACAAAACCATAAACATAAAACAAATATTATCTTAAGTTTTAATAATAATATTTTTTAAAACTTACAAATATTACATTATCGACCTTTCGTTCAATCATAATGAAATGAATAGACTAATTTACTAGGTTCATCTGAGGCTGATTCACAAAGAAACAAGATCGTACATAAGTAAGAAACAATACATCTTTCATATAGCAACGAATTCGTAAAATATCAAACACAAAAAATATTTCTTTCTATAAATTGTAATAAAAATATTCACACATTGTATTATATATATATATATATGTTGCATTTAATTTATATATATATATATATATATATATATATATATATAAACATGAATGCAACATAATCACATCACCCTTTAATCCGTTACTACTGGAAGTCGATCTGTGATTATAGATGTAGTTGTAATGCTCATTATAAATAGTAGCGGCACGAGCGACATTACTCCAATAGTACGTATTCTCTGAATTCCAATACATATTTGAACTAAATAAGATAAACGAATTTAAACAACCTCTTAATATTATCACAACTGTTTTGTGTTTAAATTCAATAGAACAAGCCAGTTTAATATTTCTAACCGATTTGGACGATGACGAAAATGAAAGTTATGTTTTACATGAGCGTTATTAAAAGATACATAAATCTTAAACGAATCAAGCTTAATTGGGTAATTAATGAATTGAAATTTGAAACGTATATATTAACATAAAGGGGAGGAATCTAAATGAGTTTTTGCCACTGTCAATTTTATTTAGAATAGACCTTACATTTCATTATTGAAACAAACTTTGCTTAATAACAATTGCTATCTTAATTGTTTCGTTGGGTCCAAACAAAGGTAATATAACATTTAATTTTTATAAATTCAATCTATATGAAAAACATAAGCGTAATTATTTTTTAAACAGCCTTCAATCCGAGTTTTCATCTTAATTTTTATATAATATATTCATATATTCATATTAGACAAAAGTTAAGGAATAATCAAGTATGTTATGAATTTGATTATTCGATTTATATATTTAAAAAATCGCTAACGACTATTTCCGTTTTTAATACTGTGTATGACATCACGAATGCTATAATAAAAATTTCAATCCACCTCCGAGTGGAAACAATCCGCTATGTTGTCACCATAACAACTAACAACTAACAACTGTTACATAACGTTTGGACAATGATATATATAAAAAAAAATAATATCAAGCAGCCGTTACGTGGACAATGAAAGTGGTCCGCTTTGATGCAATTTTATAAAATTACAGATCTAAAACAGCTTCCGTATTCGACCGTACTCACATCACTTACACTTAATTGCAATACGAGATTATTGCGAATGTTTATAATTGTGTAAGAGCTTTCGATACGTCTTACACAGTCCACAATGGAGTTCATCTGTTACCGGTTACGAAATATGTAATGACGATAATACGCATAACATCGTAGCAACTAATTAACGGAGAGCTATTAAATGAGATTCAATTAATAATTATATATAATTCATCATAATTAACAATATAAAATAATGTACCATAACCGGTATAACGACATCTTTACAATATTTTTCATCTGAACTGTATAATATCGTTAAACACAACACTTTAATGCTTCTCCCCTTCGATACGTGCACTGATAAGTGATATATGCGAAATATATGTCACATGAGCACGAGGAATGTCGTTTAAAGAAACACAAGCTGCTCTAGACATTTTTTTAATTTTGATATAATCCAATGTTTTCATAGCCCTGCTTTGGACTATCCTAACAAAGATCTTTTTAAATTTGAATAATTCATGTTATACTCTTAGATAAAAATAAAATTATGAGTTATAATTAAAATGATACATACATTCAATTTTCATATTAATATAATCAATACACTTTCAATGACTAATGTTAATAGATTAATACAAACCTCTATAAGTCAGCTGAATCTAAATCGTCAAACTTAAACGTGTTAAATTCACCTCCCAGCATCATGCATCATACAATCCCATGCCACCGGGTACATTAGATTGCAGCGAACAATCTCTCATCGCTACCGAAGATCTTAATTACAGATAGCGTTGCTGAGCCCGCTGAGCGTTAAGCATCACACTCACTACACAGACAGCCAACATGTTATATATACATATATACATATAGGAATACACTTCTAAAATAGTAAATTTTTTCTCTTAAATTTATTCTATTCTTAATTGATGACATAATTTTATCAAAGATCTTAATCCATTCGTTTAATTAACACTCAGGAACAAGCACAATGTTTTATTTATAACTCTTAATTTTCAGTCAGTTAATTTAACGGTAAAGATAAACCCTAATTAACATTTTACTATCCGTTATCAATCTATATAGACATTTATACGCTTATTGTATAGGGTATTATAGTATAGTATAGTAAAGTATTGTAAACTGCAACTTTCACGTGACCCGAGCCAACAAAACCGATAGGAAAGTGGTCCAGCTACAATGACCATCGCCCACCGTTCTATTCCTCTTATTATAAGATAGCCTGCCCTGTCCCCTGTACTAGAGCACTACACAGATTACCTATTTACAGAGAATACAACCTTTTATCATATTATCATAAGATTTATACCCATATTCATTTATATAATCGAACAAACAATTTAAATCACCCATAATCCTTCCTTATATTTACTATGCCCAATCTGTGATGATTGAAAAATATCTTCATTTTAATTAGTCGTTTTAAAATGTATCAAATTGATATATTAAATGAAAAAATGTAATAAATAAAAAAAAAATGTATGCAAAATGTTTTAATTAGTCTATGCCGTGGCGATCTTAACAACAAACAGTACCAGGAGAATTGCCACTTCTATATTGGTTGTAAATGCTCTCGCATTATACTTTAAGTACAGTCAATAGCACCGTTCATTCTTTATGATTTCATTTACAACAGACAAATGAACCCACATTTAAACACCGACCCTTTTAAATACACCTATATGTATATTCCAAATGACTACATTTAATTCTAATATACATATATATATAGTTTGTATTTGTAAATCAAATACATACAAAATAATATAAAAATTATGTTATATAAATTTTAGGTCTAATTCATATACATATATAATAAAATTTTATCGAGAATCTGCAATCAAAAATATCTTTAATAATATTTTTCCTTTTTTTTTTAAATATAAATTTACAAATGTATAAATTTTAAAGTAATAGAATTATTAAAAACAACATAAAAATCATAAACGTATTTATTATTCCACAGTCATTTTGTATCTAAGATGGAAGCGCCGTAATTTGAAATACTATTCGCCGTGGCTGATTTATTTAGAGCCGTCGTTATCTCACAATTATCTAGTCTTATCATGTGGCTGAAGGGTCGAGTGGGTGTTTCTATTGCACTGTCAACACATCGCCACTAAGCGCCGTCCGAATTATGACCGACTTCGGTTTTGAGGTGAGGTAGCCGTGAGCTTTGACTTTGATGTACGTGGGCGCTTTACTTTAGATAACTATTAATCATCTATTTATTTTATTTACATATTTAATACAATTAAATTCAGCCAAGGATATAATTGATAATAATATTTTAAAATATTATATATACAGTTTAATTATGATTAATATTTACTAATTCCAAAAAAATCGAAACGTAATACATAAGTATCAAGTACAATAATTATGTAAAAACATTATAAATACTGAAAGTAAATGACTTCGAAATATCAATATAATTAATCAATATCAAATTTAACCAATGTCCGGGTAAATTGCTAACGAAACGTGAATACCGGGAAGCGTTTCACGATTGCCATCAAAGAGATAAGTCTTGTTATGACAGGGTGAATTAATGTACACTTGAGATCGTTTACAATATATATACTACATATATATTATGCTCTATATGCTGGAAATCTATTTAATACTAAAAATAATTAAATTATTTATTATGTGAACAATAATTTCATAAGTAATGTCACTTTACTTAAGCGGTCAATTTAAAATCTCTTGATATATATTTTTCACAGTGTCCCCGGTAAACACTATACAGTCAAAATTAATATAATGTTAAGGTTCAAGTGATAATGTTGTTTATATTTAATGTGTATTGATACAAAAAGCTCTAAATACATATAAATACGAGTGCGCGGGCGCACTGCGTGTATCGGCGGGGAGATAAAAGAGAGCCTGCACTTACGCGCCCTCGCGTATTCATAGTGCAGTCCGAGTTTTTAATTAAATACAATACATATAAAAAAATATCTACGTTTCGGTTATTAATATAATCTTTCAATATAATTACCACAATGTATGAGATGCTTAAACTATAGATATGTTTAGCAATATCTATACCCCAATAGGTATACATATACATGCATGTTAAAAGACATTAGCCAATATATTTTGATACGGATCGAACCGTCGCAAATAATATAATTATTATTGTCATCATTCAGTAATATTCACTTATATATAACATTATATTTATCTATAATGAATTTAATGTATTTAAATGTTATCTATACATAAATACAGTGCAGTGGAATGTGCTACAGTTTAAATGAGGCTGTACAAGTATAACCGGTCTTCCGTTCGCCTCCGCGACTTCGGGGAAAGGGCATGATTTATAACAAAAATTAAAACTCGCTCGTGGAAATGAGATCACTCACAGACACAGCTATTATCGATAATATCATGTCACGATACACATAGTTATTAACGTTATTAGCACACAACCCCCGGATGTGAGATACAAACATCAATACCTACACTTCGACATGTTTATTCTGTGCGCCATAAATATTCATTATAACAAAATGACCTTTTGAACTTTTAACATAAGTATCGTTTCGTTTTAATACATACATACATAGTTGCCTTTGTTTCATAATCGCTCTGCTTCTTGTTATAATCTATGTAAACATTTTTAATAAACATAAACGTAGTTGGCGTTAGATTTATATACATGATGGTGAAAATTCAAACTAATTATAATAGATTGCAATTCACGTGAAGCTATAGTTAATTTAATGGAGACAGTTGCGTTGTAAACTACTTTTGTTTACTATCCTTTCAAAAGATACAAGTCGCTATATTACACAACTGTTTGTCTAGATCTGGTCACTTTCGAAGATAATCTAAGATTCGGAATGAGAATAGACATTTTAATGGTACAGAGTAACGAGTCGGGTGACGCAATATTAGTTTAGTAATTAAATGTAAACGCTTCTCGCTAATCTTCATGTTTAATATTAATCAATAAAGAATATAAAATGTCCTTAATAATTATTGTATAATAAAAGAGTAGATTAAAAACAATTACTTCATACGTTGTAATAATAAGACAAAAAAATTATAATAGCATAATATCAAACAATAGGTATAATGCCTACGCAGGACCAACAAGAAGCCTACTTTTAAGATAAACTCCCCTAACCCCTTATCACTTTCATGGGACAATGAAACTTATGACACTATCGCATGCGATACGATCGTAGTATGAAATATACTGAGAAATTATACTTACTATTGTAACTCAATGGCCCAGAGCTCGACATAGAGGACTCATAAATACTCTCACTGTATAAACACAAAGACATAACTATCTTTTGAATATATTTCATTTATACCAACATGGGCAATTCGTAATTATAGTTTATAGTATAATTGTTTTATATAAACATAGTTTGTATGGAGGTGAAGCGACCTTGTGAAGGCAGGTGCTACTTTGGCCCTATTTAAGACACGACAGAATTCTGACCCGCCTATTGTAAAGGCCCGGTCTTGTATTGTGAAAGCTAATAAAGGACAACGGGTTTCTTGTATCGGTTGGACTATATATTAATATTGACCAAAAAATTCAACTTATTAATTAAAATAATGATTAATTCTTCTTTACCTTTTTATTACTGTACAGATTTTCATGAAACTTTGATGGAGCTTGTGAATATATTGAAACCTTCTTAGGGGTCTCAGAAATTCTGGAATCCAATATTTTTTTATTATAACTACAGAGCTGTGTCAAGTCCTTATAATATATAAATATTATATGTAGACGTATATTTTTTCCTCCTTTTAATAAACGACTCGGCGTCAGGAGTAAAGTGTATCTGTGATTAGTTTATAAGTAAACCTACAAAAAATTCAAAAAACTGTCAAAGTGAATAGATTTAGATAAGGTCTCTTTTTACATGTTCCTAAGGTTATATCAATAAATAAGTTTGCCCTAAATGACTTATTTGTAATATATATTAATCAGTTAGGATTTATATCCTGAGCATTTATATGAATTATTTCAGGGCATACATTAAAAACCTTCGTCGTGGTCACCAATCTCAATAACAAACAAAACACGCACGCAAGCAAATTGCACTATAATTCACACTCAAAATTTCACATTCATTATGTGGGTAAGATAAAAAAAAAAAAACAAATTTAGTCCAAAAAATCTATAATATTAAGGCTGACGTATAATAAGTCGGTATAAAAATATTTAGTACTTTAGTACTAATTTATAAAATGAAACATTATTTTACAGACACGTTATATGTATATACTATATAGGTATTTAAAAATGTATAAAGAATATATATTTATAACACTTCATCTGGCATTTATAATGATTTTCATTACTTAATTGTATCACGTATCCTATAATTTAGTACTATAAATTATTAACTTATAACGATAAAAACATACATTATATATGAAAAACACCGTGATGTTTCCCATATTGATGTGCAGTCACTCGACATTTTAACAAATTTCCGCTACCTATGGTCATAAATTTAAAAAACATTATTGCCTCTCAAATTCTTTTACCCTAATTATATTAACAACAATAGTGATTTAGAATTTATTTAAAAGACGCCGATGACAAAAAAAAAACGAAGATATTCGCGTTTATTTTGTATTTTCATAAAAGACTGATTTCCTGAAAATTACATTCCTATTGCGTGCAACAATAGCCAACAGCTATATTACCTTAAATTGAAATTTCAGTTACAGGCGTAAGGACTGCGATATTTCACCTCATTGTTTCCATTCGTTCATCAATCTTGTAAGCTATAAGCTGTGAGCTACATATATACAGCGTCGGCTGATAATATCAATGCAGTTGCGCCTCGGCAGTCCAGGCACTATCTTGATCAAGTGTTGGTAACGCCGAGCAGGTTCAATACAAATTGTATTGCATATCTCTTACTATTTTTGGGCATAGTTAACCTTATAGTTTACGTACACGATGGACTCGCTAATAGGCAGTTTTCGTGTCAATGGTGAGAACTCGAAAAGATACCATTTAGATTATATTGAAGCCCTTTTAGCGCGATATATAGATGGCACGTAAATTTGTTGGTCATTGTCAAACCTTATAACGATTTATTTTAAATTTAAATCGATAGTTAAATTATAAATATTCAATATTATTCATTACAATTTAATGTTAGGATATATAAATAACTAAAACACGCCAAGGATCGAAAGCTATGATTATAATATAGAAAGAATAAAATGAAATGAAGTTCATATAAAAATATATTTTAAAGGACTTTTATAGTTCATAAGCTACATTCACCTTTCCGATTTTTTCAGGACTAAAGCGTAACTAATAAAAATTAATTTAGATTTCGTGTTCGTGTTCGTTATAATCGAAATATAATTTATCATAAACAATAGACAGACTGTTTGCTTAACGAACTTGGAACCATAATGTGTAAATTCAGTCAAATCGTGTCGTACTTAAAACAGTTTATCTGATAATATAACAAATGACCGCGGCGGCCTTTGGCTCAAAGATCTAACGGTTGTAGTCGACTTAAGATAATATGCTGATGGCGCCGTGTCAAGGCAGTCTACTAGGAGTGACCCCTGACGTAATCTGATCAACAAAATATTCTTAGTTTCCAAGAACTTTTTTGTACTACGGCCAAGATTCTGAGAAGTGAGGACAATGGAAACGAATATACCTTAAATCGTAAAGATTACTCCCAAAACTTTGTCTCATTTTTTTAAAATTAAATCTCATATAAAAATTGAATTTTATTTTTTGACAACCAAAAAAAATAATTATAAAGCGATTCCCAAAATAATATAAATTGTATACGAAGTTGATACATACGTACATGTTCATATAATGTTTAATTAATTATAATAATGATACCGAAAAGTCAATATGAACCAAGTGATCGGAACAGGTAGCGGGTGAAAGGTTTCATTGTAGTGTCACGAGCGAGCGTTTATACTTGTAAATAAATACGAAATAACTGAACAACCGTTATTGTTACAGATCTGATATACAATGATAACGATTACTAAGGTCCATTGACAGTTCGTAAATTAATGCCGGTGGGGCAATTAAAGTGAGGCTAGAATTATTATTTACTATATTATTGTTTATGTACTCACCATTAGCTGATAGGGATAAACTGTCCCGGTGAACGTTGCCTGGAAATGAAATATGTATTAACACATGATATACAAACTTTTTCAAAAGTTTCGCGCGACAAGTCATAAAATAAAGCTCTTGTGGATTTCATGTTAAATGTACGTAGAGCTGGAATAGAAAAAGTCTATTGTAAACTACCAAAGTGGCGTTACACGTTATGATAAAAACTTTATCATATAATAAGGACCTCTACTCCTTCCTAACTCATCATTTTAAATCATAATGAGATATGTTTTTATAAGATCGCACATTGTTTAAAGTAGGTTTAATCCTCTCCCGGTGATACTGTGTAAGCCGCGGGACTTATGCAATACTCATTACAAAAAAAAATTGGTTTAATCCTAAATGTATTAACATTCGCTATATACAGGGATTCAGGGTAGAGATGGATAATGATGGATGAATGAATGAATGAATGAATGGGATGTTGAACTATGTGAACTTCAGAAAAACCTCGAGGGTCGAAAGTAATTCAGCTGTTAAAACTACTATCATTAATATAATAACTAGAAATGACTAATAGGAATAAGGAATCCGGATTGATGTAATATATTTGATACTCGTGAAGCAAGTCTCTAAGTTAAGACAAATGTTTCCAAAATTTAAGACCACACCAAATAGGTCCTATCTAAGGCTTATCAGGAACAAAAACATAAACGAATCCTTATCGATTATAAAAGTAATTATCAAAAATAAATTATATAACGTTAATTTTCATAATTTTTATTACCTCTAGTCAACAAGTCCAACAGCTTGCTTGAGAAGTGAAATCCAGATGTAAACATTTCCCAATCCTTCAGTGATATCACAACGTTAAAATGCACATTTTCATTTATAAAACTCACACTTAAACACCAATTCATATGTATATTAACAAATTATTCTACGTCAATTCGCTATATTGACAATTTTTTTTTATAACAGAAATGTTCAATATTCAGCCAGTATTTTTAATAAAAACTTTTTTCGGAAACCTCTTTTTTATTTTCGATTACATCGATAGTTCTAAAATCAAATTTTAATCGTGTTTATATTTTTAAACAATGTGACCGCGTTACTATGTCACAATGTATTACTTTCTGAACATCGGTCGGATCGCGAACTGTTTAATTATGCCGGTCCCGATTCATTAGTGCACTGGGATCAGGGACGGCCGTGACGAATCATTTAAAACACGGAAATATGTTATAATAACACACAATAAAGAATACGTTAAAATTTATTATAGTAAAATACGATAAATAAATATGTTAAAAAAATATTAAGAAACGCCCATCAGAAAATAATGTTATA